>NC_134813.1:10834343-10964343 GCF_046742065.1 Oratosquilla oratoria
CCAATTGCCATCCATACCCCAAAGGCAATGGCATCCGTGAATTCTCTTTTCTTTAGGTTGAATCCCTTTGCCCTGATTGGTAGTGCTATCAGCCAATTTGACGTCCTATCTCCCTGTGCTATTGCTATCTTTCTTTTTATACGATTTGACAATTGATCTAAAAGAGTGCGAAACTCCTCCTTCTGCCTCTCTTCCCTCCCCTTTGATATGTTTCTTCTGATTTCCCTGATTTCCTCCACGTTAGTCTCCTGTTGATCTTGTGACACGATGTTTTTTGTCAGGAAGGACGTGAGTTTCAGGGAGATTTATTGTTCTATGTTGGCAAAGTTTAGCGGGTTTGATATGCCTAACCCTCCCATTCTTGATGGAAGTTCAATAAGTTTTATTTCTTCTTTGTTTATTATCTGTCCGTTGGTGATGGCTGGAATTAGCTCATTTCTGATAGTTACTTCAAGATGACTTAATAGTTCGGTGAAGCTTGGTACCGTCCTACTGCTACTACTACTACTACTACTACTACTACTACTACTACTACTACTACTACAGGCCAGTGACACAGAATTAGTTCCACACAAATGCAACACGACAACAATTCAAAGTTTCTTCCAGGAGAGTTCGATGAAAAGATCTGAGGACTGTTGCCAACCACTGTGAGACTGTAGCTTTCCAATAAGTGGAACTCAAGGCAACAGCAGCTATCATTATTATTTGTCCACTAACTCTAAATATCTGTTTCATAGATGAGTGGTTTTATAGGGGTATAGTTGGGGGGAGGGGTGCCCGTATGGTAAAACGGAGATGAACTAGCTTCGGCCTTCAGGCCCTGTTGTTGATGAGCTGTGCCTCACTGCATTGCATCTGGCCTTGATGGAAGGGAAGGCATGATTGGGTCTTTTGATGTAGGGATATGCTTTGATACTCTCCATATAACGCTCATTCATTTCAACACCGACAAAACTCCAAAAATGCTAATTTTCAGGAGAAGCAAAATAAACTTTTAATCATGTAATACAGTCTCCCATAGAACTTTTAAACGAGGTATTTAGCAATGAATTTTTATTTCATGATTAAATGTAGTACATGACATCTCATATTAAAAAATACATTTATTATAAACATGCTTTGTGCCTATTTGAAAAATAAATTTGGAATTATGACGTTATTGTCTTGAGCGACATCTAGCGGCCAGTTTTGCTACTAGAGTTATGGCGTTCTTACCACAAATAAATATAGAAAATGGCAAATTCAGTGGTATAAATAACTCAAAATCTTCAGTTTTTGAGTTATGTCATTGTTGAAATGAGCGACAAGGGGGATGAAATTGTGATACATACATACAACTTGAAGTACCTTTTTCCTCTACAGGGGATCTACCAGTGCATGGCCATCAACAGCGTAGGTGTGGCCTCTGAGGCAGCCATTCTTCAGGTGGAGATCCCATCCAACACGCCAGGGGCGCCTACTGAGCTAACTGTCGTGAACCTCAATGCCACTTCAGTCCTAGTGTCCTGGAAACCCGCCGAAGACTCAGAAATGGGCACACTTCAGCGAGGGTACACCGTACACTACATGCCTTTAAGTGAGTCCTATTTACCGTGCCTTTGTCTTCAAGGTCAAACTTAAGGTCCTACTAAGGGTCCTTCTTGAGGACCTGCTAAATATTATCAGGGCCTCCTCAAAGATCTCAAAGTTTTGTTCGTGTTCTTCTTGAGTTTTTATCCCCGTGTGGGGTATTGGCTGTATGCTATTGTGGACTTGAAGGATGCTCAGTAGCATACAGCTGATACTTTAGGGTCTATATGGGGCGCCCCTATGGACCAGAGTTACATATGATTTTGTCTGTGAGAGAAGAAATATCTATTCACTCAAAGAATAATGATAAACACTTAAGTTCTAACCCTCCCTTCTAATGCCCTTAAATATCTTCCTCATATCATATCAATGAAGTGGATGAAATAAGTGGATGAAATAAACTTAAGGGGAAGACCAAGAACGAAGTAGATGGATGGGGCAGAGGGAGCATTGACCTAACTTAACGTAATACAACTGAAGCTGGTTAAAACAAACCTAACCAAACCACACATCTTCTAATCTAACCCTACATCTCGTCTCACCAAACTTAACGAAATCTAACTCGACTAAGCCCTCTCTTCTACTCACAGACTCTGAGAGTCTGGAGACCCAGACGATCACGAACCAAACAACAATAGTCATCACAGGACTCCGGCCAGACACCAACTATTCCATCTACGTCCGTGCCTTTGTCATCAACAACAATGCCTCCAGTGCCAACTCCAACTTCGGCGAGCCCTCCCCCACGAAGACCTGGAGGACGCTTTCCTTGGGTAAGGAACCTGGTGATGCTGTAGATGAGATGTGTACAGGTTTGGGCCGAAAGTCTTGCCCCATAAAATTAGAGAAAATGGTGTATTGAATTGTGATTGCACCTATTTATTATGTTGCTGGCAATGTACAACCTCGAGGATTTGAGACGGATGGGTAGAAAATACTTCAAGTTGATTAAAACCAACACTAATGACAATTATGACCTTAGATTTCACTAATTGAAAACTTACATTCCTATGGTGGCTGGCAGCGGTTCGCTTGCCCTCCTGTAGATCTCTCTGGTAAGAAATGTCGAACTTGGCTATGCAGTAGTGAAGCACTATTCCTGTCATTGGCTTACAGTAGGAGGAGGAGGGGGAGGAAGGAAGGGAGCAGTCACCAGTTGCCAGGTCTCCTTATATGAAGAAATACAGAGTCCCAGTCTCCCGGAGCAGCACCTCTAGATGGAGGTGAGGGTGTTCATGGGTTTCGAAGATGGATGGCTGGGAGATGATTCCCTCTGACATTCGTCCCACAGTCACCATCTGAAGATACCTGTCGGTAGTCCCTGAAAGTCGGCATATCAAGTGAAGATAGATTGGACTTGACTTACGGACGACCCTGTAGCTCCCTGTGTATAATGTTAATATGTTGTACCAGTTCTCTCTTGGATTAGAACCACGACCCCTAGAAAACTGGCAACAATCACTAGTTTACCCCTATAGAGTGAGTGTATGACAGTGTAATATGATATGGACCTACTGATGCCCACATCCAATCCTACCCTCTCATGCCCAGAGCAGGTTAGTCCACCAAGCACCGAAACTAAAATTTTGTCCAATTCAAATTCAAATATGGTTTATTCGTTTATTCATTCATTGTCAACTACAGAGCCTCAGAGGCTTAAGTTGGGTCCACACTGTGCCTAATGCAGGTCTGCATGTAGTGTTGAAAGATAAGCTAATTGTCCACACTGATGTCCTCACTGAATGGGCTTGAGGAAAGAATGCCAGTCTTACAGATGCAATTCTTATCTATATCATCAGATATCTGTTACCATTCTGAGTATTCTGAACCCCATGAATAAGTACAGCAAATTCATAGTAATGTCAGTAGCGATTTTGAAATATTTAGTGTGGGTGTGGTTGATCTTTACATTTTTCTATGACATCTTTTTATATTTTCTCTTTTCTTCTTTGCACACTTGTACATATTAATTTCTATAACTAGTATATATTTTCCATTTTTCAGGTCTTTTGTCTTTTTTTCATTTTAACCAAGCTTTATCCCTTTTATCTTTTAACTTCCTACATCTTTTGTTGTACCAACACTTTACATATCCTTTTTCTTGTTTTTGTCAAAATATTCCATTTCTCCTCTACTTTTGTTTCCTCCTTGTGTATGTAACCGTGGAAGAAGTTTGTGTATCCTTTCCCAATCTGCTTTTTGAAAGAACTCTCTTATTTTATCAAAATTTGTTTCTCCATACATCAATCTTCCCTTTCTATATTGTTCGTTTTTTTTTCTATGTATTTTTCCTCATTTAGTTCCAGTTCAACCAATATGTGGTCACTTTTACTTTTACTTATTGGTGTCTTATATTCAATCTTGTCCACTATTTCGGGTTCTGATGTGATTATTAGGTCCAGTCTCGATGGTTCTTCCTCATTTTTATACCTAGTATTCTCATGTATCCATTGCGTCATTGTATGTTCTATAATCATATAAAGTAGTACATTTCCCCATAGGTCGTCTCCACCCTTCACTGTCATCTCTTCTCAGCAGATTTCTTTACAATTAAAGTCACCCATTATAACTATTCTTCCTCCATCTTCCATTACCTTATTTAGTGTTATCCTTGTGTCTTCTAACATATTTTTGTGCCGTTTTAGGAGGCACATAATTTACAACAAATTTTGTGCTCTTCCCATCGCTGTCCTCCATTTCCATCATAATCACCTCTATTCTTTCCATATGTGACATTCCTCACATTTATATCATTCTTAGTCAGGAACATAACTCCACCCCCTTGTTTTACCTCTCTGTTTCTAATCCTATAATTATATGCACCATGTCCTACACTGTTGGGTGGTAATGGACCTTTCAATTTTGTCTCTACAATTCCCGTTATGTCCGGTTCTTTTTCCCTCAGGTAATCATTCAATTCGTTCAAGCCTGTTATTAAGCCATCTATATTTGTGATGGACACTTTTAATTCTCTGCTACTTCCATCTTGTTTTCTGTTTCCTTCCCGTTTTTTCTCTGCTATGAACATTTCCTCACTTTCATATCCACTACTCTCCAATAGAATTTCTCTTTTTCTGACTCTGTTTTTTTTTTCTCTTTTTTTTTTCTTAGCTTCTAGTCTTTTTGTTTTCTCATCCTCTCTTTCCTCTTTATTCATTTCTCTTTTTATCCATACCTGTTTATATTGATAACTGTCTGCTAGTTTCCCTGTTTTTGCTAAGAAATTCTCTGCTGTCGTTTGTGACCTGAATTTGATCTTAATTGGTCTGGACTTATCTGTATTATATTGCCCTATTCTATATATTTTTTCAATTTCTTTCCCTGTCTCTTGTCGATCCTCTTGAACTACTTCTAATATCTTGTTTACCTTTCCCTTTTCCTCTTTTACTCATGTGGTCCTATTTGGATTATGCTTCTCTTCCATCCCTAATACAATTATATATATATATATATATATATATATATATATATATATATATATATATATATATATATATATATTTGTCCACTAAGTCTCTTACTATATTCTCCTTTTCTCTCATCACTTTAATGACTGTGCCCTTAGTTTGTTCTTTCATCTGTTGTGTCACTATATCTCTAAATACAATTTTGTTTTTATCTTGAATTTTTCTCCAACCCTGTGCTTCTTTTGCTATGGACTCTTTGTTCTCTTTATTCTTCTCCTTTAATTCCTTATTCTCATCTCTTACTTCTTTTAACTGTCTTTTTAATTCTTCTATTTATTTAGCTAGGTTTTTATTCTTCTTCTTTAGTTCTTCCAGTTTATCAACTCTTTGGGTAACTAGTGTTAATTGGTTAAACCTAACCTCCCATGCTTCGTTTTCCTTTTTCTTTTTTCTTTTTTTTCTCTCTCTCTCTCTCTCTCTATATATATATATATATATATATATATATATATATATATATATATATATATATATATATATATATATATATATATATATATTTACTAGTCGGGGGTGATTGTCACCTCCTCCCTCATTAAATCCATAAAACCAGTTGTCTTCTCTTCCCATTGAGCTGCTATTATCTATATTTCTGTTTTTGACACCTCTGCTTCCTTGTTCTCCCTCGTCTGTGTGTTCGTCCCCTTCCTCATTTCCTTCCATTTTCCTCAGTAATCCCTCTCTCCTTTTTCTTCACCTTCCTACTACACCACGAGCTTTCCCCTTCCCTACTAGTACAACAAAGGTACTCCCTCGTTGTTGAGATCTATGAAACTAGAATTTTTCCTTGAGTTCCAAACTTCGCTGTCACTTCGACCGACGTGTGTGTGTGTGTGTGTGTGTGTGTGTGTGTGTGTGTGTGTGTGTGTGTGTGTGTGTGTGTGTGTGTGTGTGTGTGTGTGTGTGTGTGTGTGTGTGTGTGTGTGTGTGTGTGTGTGTGTGTGTGTGTGTGTGTGTGTGTGTGTGTGTGTGTGTGTGTGTGTGTGTGTGTGTGTGTGTGTGTGTTTCTGAGGCTCCAATGGATAATAACACAACCTAAAATCTCTTGCAAAAGTATTGATAATACTAGGAGCAGGGAAAGCATAAAATATGATGTCTGCATGTGTCTACAATTTATTGTACTGGCCTATTTATTTATACAATTGGATAGGTCCTATCATTCCGAGTATTTTGAATCCTTTAAAGTACAGCAAATTGATAGTAACGTCAGTAGCGATTTAAAAAAAAAAAATCCCTTTTTTTTTACGGGGGGATGCTGTAGAAAATCACAAATGCATATAACCTAACTCATTTTCAATGTCATGGTTCAGAGTAACTCTTTCCTCATATCATCAAGGCTTGAACTTATGTCCCTTGCTCTTGATGTTCCATAAGCAGCAATGCTGCTTTAATAACTATAGAATATTGGGTGGGGCTTCTCGTAAAGTCAACAGGGTTAATAAATGTGGCTATGATGGAGAGCCTAGTTTCGGCCTTGTTTCCACTTTTTTAGCAGAGCTGGGCGCGTTCCTCGGTGCGTTCCGCCATAATTTGGCCTCGGTTAGCGCTCCCAAACTATATAGTATGTGTTCTAGGAATTTTTTCTTTGGTATAGTATGTGGCATATCGGTACGAACATGTCTCTTAAGCTTTAATAATAGGAACGCATCGAGGAACGCAGCGAGGAACGCGCCCAGCTCTGTTCTTTAGTCCTCGACTCTCCAACCAACGATTCGGTTGAATGTTGGAATAACCGTCATTACGTAGGAGTCTACTTTGGTTGGAGCGAGCGCATGCCCCATTGCCCTGTGACCCAAAAGTGCCCTTCACAAAAATATATAAAAATGAATGAAAAATTATTTCTCACAGGCTTTTTCCATTTTCTTACCATTCAGAAATCATAGTGTGGGAAGTGGTGTGGCACCCTACCAGACAGTTGCCAAATACGAATAATACAAGAGTGAAGTGCCTAATTTCCTGCCCAAAACACCTGCCCCCTTGCAATGTCTGTGCACGTTACTGCTAGGTACATCGTTGTCTAATAATAAACATACATACATACATATACCAAGGCTTTTTCCCCCTTACAAGGGAGGTAGCCAAAAAAGGAAAAGGCATAAAATCATTCCCACCCATTCCATCCCTGAATACACTCCACACCCCTCCACCCTCCCTCTTATCTTAGCACCTCCTGGATGACGGGTCATCCCTGCACCTTGTCCACTACCCTGGGTCAGAAGTAGTGTCGCAAGACACAGCACATCCACAGCAAGGCCACTTCATTAAATCGGCGACCCCCCCTCTCCGTCCCCCCCATGCATAAAAGGAGAAGATGGGGAGAAATCCCTTCGGGCTGCGTCAAAAATTGCTCACACATACTACCTTACCCCCCATCCCCCCCGCCCATTCCACCTCATGCATCACAACATCATCCATATACAACCATTCTCCATTCACCCCTGTCTTCTGTCCTCTCCCGTCCTACCTCAAAGCCCACTTCACCCCATCCATCCACCTCATCCTAGGACGTACCCTCATGTTCACTCCCTCCACATCTGCCTTCCATACCTCTTTTACTAGTCTTTCTTCACTCATTCTTTCCATGTGTCCAAACCATCCTAATACTCTTTCATCAACCCTATCTCCCAACTCCCTTTCCACACCTGTTCTCCTCCTCACCTCCTCATTTCTCACTCTATCTAGCCTAGTAACCCCCATCATACTTCTCAGACACCTCATCTCAAACACATTCAAACTCCTTCTCTCTTCCTCTCTTATGTTCCATGTTTCTGCCCCATACAGTGCTGTCGGCACAATCACTCCTTCATACAGTCTCCTCTTAGCATCCATTCCCAAATGTCTATTCCTCATTACACTCTTCAATCCACCAAGGCATTTACTCGCTTCTCTCAATCTACATTCTACCTCCACTTTCACTCCACCTTTTCCTGCCACATTTGCATCCAAGTATCTAAAACTATCCACTTCCTCCAGTCGCTCCCCCTTAATGCTAATTTCCAATCTACTGCCACTTTCACCCCTTGTACATCTCATCACCTTACTGTTACTCACATTTATCTTCAGCTTTCTTCTATCACACACTCTCCCAAGCTCTGTCACCAACTTCCTCAATCCCTCCTCCGATCCTGCCACAAGCGCAGTGTCGTCCGCAAACAACAGCTGGCTCACCTCCCAATTTTCTCCATTTTCTTTAACCATCTCCAATCCCTGACCCACTACCCTTGCATTTACCTCTCGCACTACCCCATCCATGTATAAGTTGAACAGCCAGGGCAACATAACGCATCCTTGACGAAGTCCCACTTTTACCTCGAACCACTCACTCTCTCCATTTCTAATCCTGACACAAGCTCTACTACCCTCATAAAAACTCTTGACAGCTCCTAGAAGCTTTCCTCCTATCCCGTAAATCCGCAAAACCTCCCACAGTGCCTTCCTGTCTATCCTGTCGTAAGCCTTTTCCAGATCCATAAAAGCCCCAAAAAACATCCTTCCCCTTTCCTATAGCTTTCTCACATATCTGTCTTACCACAAAGATCTGATCTACACAACCTCTACCTGTCCTAAATCCACACTATTCCTCACCAATTACTCCTTCTGTTCCTCTCCTAATCCTCTCAATCAAGATCCTCCCATAAGCCTTCCCAACTACACTTAACAAGCTAATCCCTCTGAAACGACTACATTCACACGTGTCCCCTTTTCCCTTGTAAAGTGAAACTATACAGGCACTCCTCCAGTCCTCCGGCACTCTACCCTCTCTCAAGCAAACATTAAGTAACCTCACCAGCCAGTCAACCATCACTGTACCTCCTTTTTTTAAACATTCTGCATGGCATCCATCCAGACCAGGTGCCTTACCTACTTTCATCATCTTAACAACTGCCTTCACTTCATCCTTCCTTATTTCTCCTCCATTTCCCTCACTCATCACTCTCATTTTCTTAGCATTTCCCACTGCAGCTATCTTTCCCTCCCTCTCCTCCTTCACATTTAGCAACTCCCTAAAATATTCTGCCCATCTTCCCCTTACTGCCTTCTCTTCCATTATCATCTCTCCATCTGCACCTTTTACCTTTTCTTCTCTACTTGATTCGCCTCCTCTTCATCTCTTAATTTCTTTCCAAAACATCTTTTTATTACTTTCAAAATTTTCTGTCATACTCTTTCCCCATTTCACATCTGCTCTCCTCTTTGCCTCCTTTACCTTTTGCTTTACTTCTCTTTTCTTTTCTTTGTACCTCTCATATGACTCCCTCGTCCTATTTTGTAATCAATCTGTGAAAGCTCGCTTCCTCTCTTCTACAACCTTCTTTGTTTCCTCATCCCACCATTCACTACCCTTCCTTCTATTTTCTCCTGCCCTTCTTGTTCCACACACCATCTTTGCACACTTTGTGACTCCCTCCTTGAACCATCCCCATTCCTCCTCCACTCCTAGCCTCTACTCTATCCTTCAGTCCCTCCCACTCCTCCTTCAGCTTCTTCTTGTACTCCTTCTCCTTTCCCTTTTCATTTAAAGAGTTCACTCTAAGCACCTCCCTACCTTTTGTCCCTTTCCTCTTTCTCCATCTATCCTCCACTCTCAACTTACCTTCCACCAAAAAATGATCTGATATTCCCCCACCCTCTCCCCTTAGCACATGTATATCCTTAACTCTTCCTATCATAATCCTATTTACCACTACATAATCCATTAACGCTCTATCTACCACCCTTCCATCCACCACCCTCTCCCATGTGTACTTATACTTGACTTTTTTCCGAAACACTGTATTTGCTATCATCAACTCTCTTTCTAGACACATTTCCACCATCAACTCTCCACTACGATTCTTTCCTGGAACTCCACATTTCCCAACCACTCCATCAATTGGATTATTTCCTACCCTAGCATTAAGGTCTCCCAGTACTATTACATTGACATTTCTCCCTATATCCTCTATGCACTCATTTAAATCTATCCAAAAAGCCTCCCTTTCTTCTACACTCTTCTCACTGCCAGGCCCATATGCACTTACAAAAACCCACATCTCCTTTCACAGTTTCACTTTCATCCACATTATCCTTGAGGAAACCTCCTCCCACTCCACTACACGTTTATCTATCTCTTCACTTACTAGTATAGCCACCCCTTCCCCCCCTCGCCCTCTCTTCACTCCTGATAACCTCCCACTTACACTCCCAAACTTACACTCGCCCTTCCCTTTCAACTTAGTTTCACTATTAATAAAACCTTTGGGAAAAGTTTGCATGCTGATATTGATTACTTATCAATGCATTAATATTATCCGCAATTTGGTAGTTTACCCAGCTGCGGATAAAGAGCATGGTAACTGACACCAACGTTGCAGCTGGCTGTTCCGATGTTGTTAATTAATATGTTCTAACCAGTATTCCCTGACTGTTCTGCTTTTCATATTGTCATGACACCCTCCCAAGACATGCAAGAAATTATTGTTTAACCTAAAGATGTTGGAGATTAAATAGAAAGTGGAAAAAGAGGTTAAATAAATCAGTTACGGAGAAGTAACTTCTGTAGGCAAATCAGTGATCTGCATCAAGATCCAACAACAGTAGTTATCTGTTTTTAATTTACATTTATTCACCTATAACTATTAATCTACTCATTTTATTTTATTCATTTATCTTAATACTAAAACGAGTAAGGCTGTGGAAAGCAACACTCCTCAGAATACACATTATTTTTTTATATTAGATAAGTTTTTTAAACTTGTTTAGATGAAATATGGATCTTTTCTGTAATGGCATTTATTTTGTGTCAAGCGGAAGGGACCTGGGTTCTTGTGACGTTCATATGCAGAAACATTGAGGTAACATTGATATTAACCAAAATAAAACAAATTAGTATGGCGTTGGGTTAAAATCACTAAAATAAGTGAAGTTTTATTAATTAAGGTTTTCTTGCGACAAAAGCTTGTCATGCTTCTTATCTACAGCTACAGCGTGTCCTAGTGCATTGATGGGATAATATACGTAGAACCATATTCCTCTGAAAATAGATAAATAATATGTAGTTAAATAAATAAATAAATAGATAAGAAAATTAACCGATAATAGATGTTAAATAAATAAACAAAAAACAATGATTTTGTTTATTTACAAAAATAGAGTATGTAGAAATATAGAACTTACATTACATAAGGAAAGAAATTGACAAAATTAAAAAAGTATATGATACAAGGTTCAAAGGAAAAATTTGTTCACTTAATTGAATTTTTTGTCAAGATTGTGTAAAACTCACATTCTATAAGGAGAGAAATTGACAAAATTAAAAAAGTATATGATACAAGATTCAAAGGAAGATTTTATTCACTTCATTGAATTTTTTGTCAAGATTGCGTCTTGCTGCATTGCTTCTGACCCAAGGCAGGGTGGGAGATAGGGATGAAGAACTAAGGAGGAATAAAGGGGAGATTTAAGGAAGAATAAAGGGAAGAAAGGGTAGAGAATAGGAGTGGGTGCGTACCTCTTGACTTATTTGTGTATCTTATTAGTGGGAAAAAAGCCCTTAGTATTTATATATAGATAGAATTGAGGTTTTTTACTTTAAAAATACAGTATGTAAAAACATGGAAACTTGGATTTTCCAAAAAAAAAAAAAAAAGAAGAAGAAGAAGAAGAAGAGCAAGAAGAAGAAGAAGGCTGAAAATGGAAAAATGTATACAAACTTCAGATGAAGAGTTTTGTTCACTCCACTGAGACCCCCCCTCCTACTCACAGATTCCCCCGCCTACACGAAGGTCCGCAAGGTCTCACTTCGACCCTTGTCGCCAACGACGCTCGAAGTCCGCTGGGAGAGGACGAACCGTAAGGCTCATCGAGGGGTCAGCGAGACCACAGTCGTCCAATGGCAGCAAAAAAAGAGTCATTATTATGACAGCAGAGTCGTCAGCAACGATGCCACCCGGTACAAGATTGAGGGTAAGGTTCAAGATGGTTCCTCGCAGCTTGAACCATGGCACTCTTGCCCTCGGCATCGCGTTAGAGTGCCAAGTTTGTTACGTCAATTTAGGATTAGGCCTGGGTTCAGTGGTCTAACCCGTCAAATTGTAATATCAGTCAACCAATCCATTCCCATTGGTCTTTCAACCAATCCTTGCTTCTCCTGGTCTCTTTCAATCAATCCTTACCTGTTCTCTCAATCAATCTGCTGCCCCTGTCTCTCTCTTTCTCTCTCTCAATCAATCCGCTGTCCCTGTTCTCTCTCTCTCTCTCTCTCTCTCTCTATATATATATATATATATATATATATATATATATATATTTATATATGTGTGTGTGTATATATATATATATATATATATATATATATATATATATGTATCTCTCTCTCTCTCTCTCTCTCTCTCTCTCTCTCTCATTCCATTGCCCTTGGTCTCTCAAACAATCCATTGGCCCTGGTCCTGTGCCCCTAGCTTCTCTCTCTCAATCAATCCGTTGCCCCTAGTCTCTGTCTCTCAATCAGTCCATTGCCCCCTTGTTTCTCTCAGTCAACTCATGGCCCCTTCTCTCTCTCTCTCTCTCTCTCTCTCTATATATATATATATATATATATATATATATATATATATATATATGTGTGTGTGTGTGTGTGTGTGTGTGTGTGTGTGTGTGTGTGTGTGTGTGTGTGTGTGTGTGTGTGTGTGTGTGTGTGTGTGTGTGTGTGTGTGTGTGTGTGTGTGTGTGTGTGTGTGTGTGTGTGTGTGTGTGTGTGTGTGTTTATGTATTTATATATGAATGATAAGAATGGAAAGACACGATTGGGAACAAGAGACTTTATTCCTGACCGGTTTCGCCTTTGAGGCTTCTTCAGAGATACTATTACCTCTGAAGAAGCCTCAAATGCGAAACCGGTCAGGAATAAAGTCTCTTGTTCCCAATCGTGTCTTTCCATTCTTACCATTCATACACTTGTCACGATGTCACGATATGTATATGTTTATGTGTGTGTGTGGGGGGGGGGGGTATTTACCTAGTTGTATTTACCTAGTTGTATTTTACGGGAAGGGGAGCTATGCTCGTGGTGTCGCGTCTTCATATCTCATTTTATCTAAACTATTTTCAAATTCATCTATTGTTTTTGCACACACCACTTTCTCATCTAACTTGTTCCAACTGTCTATTACTCTGTGAGGAAAGCTGTTCTTTTTCAGATCTCTTCTATAGCTATCTTTCTTGATTTTCTTTCCGTGTCCTCTTGTATTTCTATCATCCCATTTTATCAGATTCTCTCTATCAGTAATTTCTATGCCTTTCATGATTCTGTAAATAGCTATCAAATCTCCTCTCTCTCTTCTTTGCTCTAGTGTCTGTAGTTCAAGTTTTGCTAGTCTCTCTTCATATGATAGTTTTGAGAGTGTTGGTGCCAATTTTGTAATTGCTCTTTGTATTCTTTCAAGTTTTTTTTATACATTTTTTTGTACTTGGTGACCACATCGTTGCTGCATATTCCAATCTTGGTCTTATCAGAGTGATTAGAATTTTCTTCACCATTTCTTCATCCAGGTATGTAAATGCCACTTTGATTGTTCTTATTAAATTATAAGTTTCTCCAAAAATCTTATATATATGTTTCTCAGGTGACATATTATTCATAACAATGACTCCCAGGTCCTTCTCATTTTCTACTTTTTTTATTCCTTCTTTTCTCAATTTATATGCTCCTGTTATTCTGTTTTTGCTTTTTCCAAATTCCATTATACTACACTTTTTTGTATTGAACTCCATCTCCCACTTCCTACTCCATTCCCATACTTTATTTAGATCTCTCTGTAGTGACTCACAATCTTCTTCCGTGTTCACTTTTTTAATAGTTTTGCATCATCTGCAAAGAAGCTCATATAACTTTTAATTTCTTCATCCATATCATTAATATATATAGCAAACATTATTGGGGCCAGAACTGTTCCTTGTGGAACACCGCTTATTACGTCATCCCATTTTGAGTGTTTGTCTCTTATCACTACTCTCATTTTTCTTCCTTGCAAAAAGTCTTCCATCCATTTAAGCAGTTTGCCCTGTATTCCTCCTTCAGTTTCTAATTTCTTAAGCAACTTCTTATGTGGTACTTTGTCAAAAGCTTTCTTTAGGTCTAGAAATGCACAATCAGCCCATCCATCTCTTTCTTGTATTATATCTATTAGCCTTGAATAGAAACATATTAAATTGGTGACGCATGATCGTCCTTGTCTGAATCCAAATTGCCTTGGATTTAGCACGTTTTTTTTTTTTCTAAATATTTTACCCATCTACTTTTGATAATTCTTTCACAATTTTTTTGCTATTGTACTTGTTAGAGAGACTGGTCTATAGTTGGTAGGGTCTTCTTTATTTCCCCCTTTATATATAGGTACTATATTTGTTTTTTTCCAATCTTCTGGAACTTTTCCTTCTTTCAAGGAACTGTTTATTATGCTATGTATTTTGTCTGCCAGTTCATTTCTGCATTCTTTCAAAATCCAGTTTGCTATTTCATCTGGTCCATGCGATTTTCTGACATCAAGATTATTCAAGTGGTTCAATATTTCATTCTTTGTTACTTCTATTTCTTTCATAGGAGGGACTCTCTCTTTCCATTCGATCTCTTCAGGTTGTATGTTCCCCCTTGTAAACACTGATTTGAAATGCTTGTTCATAATTTCCACCATTTCAATTTCCTCTGTGTATTCAACTCCTCCTTGTCTTAATTTCTCCAAATCTTGTTTGTTTTTTAGTTTGTTGTTTGCAAATGTGTAAAATAGTTTTGGTTGATCTTTACATTTTTCTATGACATCTTTTTTCATATTTTCTCTTCTCCTCTCTGTGCACTTGTACATATTCATTTCTATAACAAGTATATATTTTCCATTTTCAGGTCTTTTGTCGTTTTTCCATCTGGTCCGAGCTTTGTCTCTTTTGTCTTTTAACTCCCTACAATTTTTGTTGTACCAGCACTTTACATATTCTTTTTCTTGTTTTTGTCTTGGGACATACTTTTCCATTCCTTTTTTATAAGTTTTGGTCAAAATATTCCATTTCTCTTCCACTGTTGTTTCTTCTTTGTATATTCCTTCCCATTTTTCTTTTTGAAAGAATTCTCTTATTTTATCAAAGTTTGTTTTTTCATACATCATTCTTCCTTTTCTATATTGTTCATTTCTTTTCGTGTATTTTTCCTCATTTAGTTCCAGTTCAATCAATATGTGGTCACTTTTACTTATTGGTGTTTTATATTCAATTTTGTCCACTATTCTAGTTTCAGATGTGATTATTAAGTCTAGTCTCGATGGTTCTTCTTCATTTCTATACCTAGTGTTCTCCTGTATCCACTGTGTCATTGTATGTTCAATAATCATCTCGAGTAGAACATTTCCCCATGAGCCGTCTCCACCCTTTACTGTCATCTCTTCCCAGCAGACTTCTTTGCAATTAAAGTCGCCCATCATAACTATTCTTCCCCCATCTTGCATTATCTTATTTAATGTTATCTTTGTGTCCTCTAACATACTTTTATGTTCACTCTCTTCCCACGAGGCTGTTTTTGGAGGCACATAATTTATCACAAACTTTCTGCTCTTCTTATCTCTGTCTTCCACTTCGATCATAATCATCTCTACTGTATTCTTTCCATATATGACACACCTCACGTTTATATCCTTCTTAGTCAGGAACATAACTCCACCCCCTTGCTTTGTCTCTCTGTTTCTAATCCAATAATTATATGCGTCATGTCCTACACTGTTGGGTGGTAGTGGACCTTTTAATTTCGTTTCTACAATTCCCATTATGTCCGGTTCTTTTTCCTTCAGATAATCATTCAGCTCATTCAATCCTGTTATTAATCCATCTATATTTGTGTAAGACACTCTTAGTTTTCTGCCACTTCCATTGTATTTTCTGTTTCCCTTTTGTTTTTCTCTAGTATGTTGTATTTCCTTACTTTCATATTCACTACTCTCCAATAGAACTTCTCTTTTTCTGACTCTGTTCTCATCTCGTTTTTTTTCCTTAGCTTCATGTCTTTTCATTTTTTCCTCCTCTCTTTCCTCTTTATTCATTTCTCTTTTTATCCATACCTTTTTATATTGTTCACTTGCTGCTAGTTTCCCTGTTTTTGTTAAGATATTCTCTACCGTCGTTTGTGACCTGAATTTAATCTTAATTGGTCTGGTCTTATCTGTACTATACTTTCCGAGTCTATACATCTCTGCAATTTGTTTCATGATTTCAGGTTCATCTTCCTGAACTAATTCTAGTAAACTGCTTACTTTTTCTTTTTCCTCATTGTTTCTTGAAGTTCTATCTAGGTTATGTTTCTCTTCCATTCCTAATATAATTATATATTTCTTTTTATCTGCTAAGTCTCTTACTATATTCTCCTTCTGTCTCATCACTTTGATAACTGAGTCTTCAGTTTGTTCTTTCATTTGCTGTTTAATTATGTCAGTAAATGCAACTTTACTGTTTTCCTGGATTTTGTCCAATCCTGTGCTTCTTTTGCTATGGCCTCTTTGTTGTCTTTATTATTCCTCTTTAATTCTTCATTCTACTCTTTTACTTCTTTTAACTGTCTTTTTAATTCTTTTATTTCATTAGTTAAGTTTTTGTTCGCCTTCTCTAGTTCTTCCAATTTTTCAACTCTTTGCGCAATTGTGGCTACGTTACCAAACCTGTTTTCCCAATGTTCGGTCATCTTATCAAGTTTCTCCTCTAGTCTTGCCAATCGGGGGAGGTTGGTATCCCCCCCACCCTCTTTAAATCCTTGAAAACTACTATCATCAGCTTCCACTGTGCTGCTCTAATCTATACTTCTAATCTTTACATTTTTGTTGATCCCGTCGTCACGAAAATCATTATCGTCGGTCCGCCTCTTGTTTACTAGACGCCTGGCCTCCTGGACCATGTCCCTCTCTTCCTCATTTCCCTCAATAATCCCTTCCTTTCTCCTTCCCTATCACTCCCCCACTACTCCACGAGCACTCCCCTTCCCTATGAATACAATAAGGCACTTCCTGGACGTTGAGATCCACGTAGATTTTCCTTTTTCTTCGGTACACCAATTCTCGCCGTCCATTCGACGAAAGTGTGTGTGTGTGTGTGTGTGTGTGTGTGTGTGTGTGTGTGTGTGTGTGTGTGTGTGTGTGTGTGTGTGTGTGTGTGTGTGTGTGTGTGTGTGTGTGTGTGTGTGTGTGTGTGTGAATCAATCCATAGCCCCAGATCTCTCTTTTTCAATCACTCCATTTCCCTTAGTCTCTCAATCAATCCCCCGCGGCCTTCGTGTAACCGGCAACGGGATCCAGACAGGTCCTCTGGTGCATGTCAAGAGTATATATGTAATAAACTATATCAGTGAATCCAGAGGTTCCTGGAAGTTCTTCCAGATATTGTATGCCAGAAGAGTCTGCGATCAATTTATAAACTTGATCTCGGGATATATGCACAGTCACAATCAAAAGTTTTGACCTCTGCAACAGTTTTCACGATGTCAATGTGATTTAATTAATTTAGAGAAACACCAAGCGAGGACGGAACCGTTACTAGAAGGACGTTTAGCTTGTGACAGCTTCTTAAAGCTTCATGAACTTGAAACGTCGTATTAATAAAGACTCCGTAACCACTTGGCGTTTATCTCGATAGACTTCCAGGCAACTATCACTTTCATACATGATTTAATTTGTTGAGGATGTGATATGTTTTCCTATGTTGTATTCAACTTACAGTTTGTTGATTTTCTTGAAAAGATAAAACGAAAAAATGTCTGACAAAGAATTTGAATTTTGTATCATGAAAAAATCTGGTTAGGTCAAAACTTTTGCTCATGACTGTATTCAGTTGTACAGTCACTCAGTCCTGTTATGTGAAATTTGAGCGAATAAATAGAGCGAAAGTGTATAACCATACCTATTTGTAATTTGTGTTAGCTCCACTCTTTTTCCAACTGTGCAGAAGTTTTTTGTAATCACAAACATTCCTGTCTTCTACTATCTCGTCTTACACCATTGGTCCCTTCTTCTGCTCCTCCTCCTCGTCCTCCTCCTCCTCCCATTCCTCGTCCTTCTCCACCCGCTCCTCCTCCTTATCCTCTTCCTTCTCCTCCTATTCCTTGTCCCTTTCCTCACACTCCTACCCCTTTCTTCCTCCTATTCCTCCTCCTCCTCCATGTGTTCCTTCTCCCATTCCACGTCCTCCTTCATATGTTCCTCCTCCTCTTGACCTTCCTCTCTCCCTCCTCCTCCCTTCGTTTTCCTCCTCCACCTCTTCCTCCAATTCCCCGTGCTCCTACTATTCCATGACTTTCCTCTCTTCGGCCAGGCCTGCTCCCAAGAAAACGATACAATGTTCGCGTGGTGGTCGAGAAGGAGAAAACTCCTCTAGATAAGGTGAAGCTTCCGTGGGACCCAATCAAGATGCCCTCCCGTACTGACATGCAGGACGTCCTCAAGACCATCGTCCGACTCACCGTCATCCAGAACACCCACATCAAGGTCAGGGAGAATGCAAATAATAGGCTGAGTTTTGTTTTATTTTATTTGTTGTCTTTAGAACTCTCCCTTCATCTCTCTTCTCTTCTCTTCTCTTCTCTTCTTTTCTCTTCACTCGTTCTCTCTCTCTCTCTCTCTCTCTCTCTCTCTCTCTCTCTCTCTCTCTCTCTCTCTCTTCTCTTCTCTTCACTCTTTATCTCTTTCTTTCTCTCTGTGTGATTCACCATGGTCTTGGATCACGTGTTGGACTCGTGACTGTGTGTGTGTGTGTGTGTGTGTGTGTGTGTGTGTGTGTGTGTGTGTGTGTGTGTGTGTGTGTGTGTGTGTGTGTGTGTGTGTGTGTGTGTGTGTGTGTGTGTGTGTGTGTGTGTGTGTGTGTGTGTGTGTGTGTGTGTGTGTGTGTGTGTGTGTGTGTGTGTGTGTGTGTGTGTGTGTGTGTGTGTGTTTACCTAGTTGTATTTACCTAGTTGTATCTTACAGGAAAGGGAGCTATGTTCGTGGTGTTCCGTCTCCGTATCTTGCAGTATCTAAATTGTTCTCTTTTTTTTTTTTTCCTTAGCTTCTAGTCTTTTTGTTTTCTCGTCCTCTCTTTCCTCTTTATTCATCTCTCTTTTTATCCATGCCTGTTTATATTGATCACTGTACGCTAGTTTCCCTGTTTTTGCTAAAATATTCTCTGCTGTCGTTTGTGACCTGAATTTAACCTTAATTGGTCTGGTCTTATCTGTATTGTATTTCCCTAGTCTATATATTTCTTCAATTTTTTTCCCTGTTTCTTGTTCATCTTCTTGAACTACTTCTAATATCTTATTTACTTTTTCCTTCTCCTCCTTTACTCCTGTAGTCCTATTTGGATTATGCTTCCTTTCCATCCCTATTATAATTATACATTTCTTTTTATCCGCTAAGTCTCCTACTATATTCTCATTCTTCCTCATCACTTTAATAACTGTCTCCTTAGTTTGTTCTTTCATCTGTTGTTTCACTATATCACTAAATTCAGTTTTATTGTTCTTTTGTACTTTTTTTTCAACCACTTACCTCTTTTGCTATGGAATCTTTATTCTCTTTATTATTCCTCATTCTCATCCTTTACTTCTTTTAACTGTCTTTTTAATTCTTCTATTTCTTTGGTTAGGTTTTGATTCTCCTTCTTTGGTTCTTCCAGTTTATCAAATCTTTGTGTAACTAGTGTTAATTGGTTAAACCTAACCTCCCATTCTTCGTTTCATTTTTTCTAGTTTCTCCTCTATATTTACTGGTCGGGGGAGGTTGTAATTTCCTCCCTCATTGAATCCATAGAAATAGTTATCTTCTCTTTCTATTGAGCTGCTATTATCTATATTTCTGCTTTTGATACCACTGCTCCCCTATTCTACCTCGTCTGTGTGTTCTGCACACCTTTTGTTGACAACCCTTCTGACGTCCGGGGCCCGTTCGTCCCCTTCCTTATTTTCTTCCATTTTCCTTAATAATGTCTCCCCTTCTCCTTTTTCTTCACCTGCCCACTACACCACGAGCTTTCCCCTTCCCTACTTATACAACACACGTACTCCCTCGTCGCTGTAATTCATAAAAAATAGTGTTTCTTTCTGGAGTTCCAATCTTTGCTGGTAGTCCGACATGTGTGTGTGTGTGTGTGTGTGTGTGTGTGTGTGTGTGTGTGTGTGTGTGTGTGTGTGTGTGTGTGTGTGTGTGTGTGTGTGTGTGTGTGTGTGTGTGTGTGTGTGTGTGTGTGTGTGTGTATTTACCTAGTTGTACCTAGTTGTATTTTACGGGAAGGGGAGCTATGCTCGTGGGGTCCCGTCTTCATATCTCATTTTATCTAAACTATTTTTAAATTCATGTATTGTTTTTGCACACACCACTTTCTCATCTAACTTGTTCCAACTGTCTATTGCTCTGTGAGGAAAGCTGTTCTTTTTAAAATCTCTTCTATAGCTGTCTTTTTTTATTTTCTTTCCGTGTCCTCTTGTATTTCTGTCATCCCATTTTATCAGATTCTCTCTATCAGTAATTTCTATGCCTTTCATGATTCTGTAAATAGCTATCAAATCTCCTCTCTCTCTTCTTTGCTCTAGTGTCTGTAGTTTAAGTTTTTGTAGTCTCTCTTCATATGATAGTTTTGAGAGTGTTGGTGCCAGTTTTGTAATTGCTCTTTGTATTCTTTCAAGTTTTTTTATACATTTTTTTGTACTTGGTGACCATATCGTTGCTGCATATTCCAATCTTGGTCTTATCAGGGTGATTAGGATTTTCCTCACCATTTCTTCATCCAGGTATGTAAATGCCACTTTGATTGTTCTTATTAAATTATAAGTTTCTCCAAAAATCTTATTTATATGTTTCTCAGGTGACATATTATTCATAACAATGACTCCCAGGTCCTTCTCATTTTCTACTTTTTTTATTCCTTCTTTTCCCAAATTATATGATCCTGTTATTCTGTTTTTGCTTTTTCCAAATTCCATTATACTACACTTTTTTGTATTGAACTCCATCTCCCACTTCCTACTCCATTCTTGTACTTTATTTAGATCTCTCTGTAGTGATTCACAATCTTCTTCAGTTTTCACTCTTTTCAGTAATTTTGCATCATCTGCAAAGAAGCTCATATAGCTTTCAATTCCTTCATCCATATCATTAATATATATAGCAAACATTATTGGGGCCAGAACTGTTCCCTGCGGGACACCGCTTATTACTTCATTCCATTTTGAGTGCTGATCTCTTATCACTACTCTCATTTTTCTTTCTTGCAAAAAGTCTTCCATCCAATTTAGCAATTTACCTTGTATTCCTCCTTCATATTCTAATTTCTTAAGCAACTTCTTATGTGGTACTTTGTCAAAAGCTTTTTTTAGGTCTAGAAATGCACAATCAGCCCATCCATCTCTTTCTTGTATTATATCTATTAGCCTTGAATAGAAACATATTAAATTGGTGACGCATGATCGTCCTTGTCTGAATCCAAATTGCCTTGGATTTAGTACGTTGTTTTTTTCCAAGTATTTTACCCATCTACTTTTGATAATTCTTTCACATATTTTTGCTATTGTACTTGTTAGAGAGACTGGTCTATAGTTGGTAGGTTCTTCTTTATTTCCTCCTTTATATATAGGTACTATATTTGCTTTTTTCCAATCTTCTGGAACTTTTCCTTCTTTTAAGGAACTGCTTATTATGCTATGTATTTTGTCTGCCAGTTCATTCCTGCATTCTTTCAGAATCCAGTTTGCTATTTCATCTGGCCCATGCGATTTTCTGACATCAAAATTACCCAAGTGTGTCAATATTTCATTCTTTGTTACTTCTATTTCTTCCATAGGGGGGACTTTTTCCTTCCACTCAATCTCTTCAGGTTGTATATTTTCCCTTGTAAACACTGATTTAAAATGTTTGTTCATAATTTCTGCCATTTCCATTTCCTCAGTGTATTCAACTCCTCCTTGTCTTAATTTCTCTAAGTCTTGTTTGTTTTTCAGTTTATTGTTTACAAATCTGTAGAATAGTTTTGGTTGATCTTTACACTTTTCTATAACACCTTTTTCATATTTTCTTTTTTCCTCTCTGCACTTCTGTACATATTCATTTCTATAACCAGTATATATTTTCCATTTTTCAGGTCTTCTGTCTTTTTTCCATCTGTTCCAGGCTTTGTCTCTTTTGTCCTTTAACTCCCTACAACTTTTGTTGTACCAGCATTTTACATATTCTTTTTCTTGTTTTTGTCTTGGGACATACTTTTCCACTCCTTTTTTGTAAATTTTTGTCAAAATATTCCATTTCTCTTCCACTGTTGTTTCTTCTTTGTATATTTCTTCCCAGTTTTCTTGTTGGAAGAATTCTCTTATTTTATCAAAGTTTGTTTTTTCATACATCATTCTTCCTTTTCTATATTGTTCATTTCTTTTCATATATTTTTCTTCATTAAGTTCCAGTTCAATCAATATGTGGTCACTTTTACCTATTGGTGTTTTATATTCAATCTTGTCCACTATTCTAGGTTCAGATGTAATTATTAAGTCTAGCCTCGATGGTTCTTCTTCATTTCTATACCTAGTGTTCTCTTGTATCCATTGTGTCATTGAATGGTCAGTAATCATCTCAAGTAGAGCATTTCCCCATGAGTCATCACCACTCTTTACTGTCATTTCTTCCCAGCAGATTTCTTTGCAATTAAAGTCGCCCATCATAACTATTCTTCCTCCGTCTTCCATTATTTTAGTTAATGCTATCTTTGTGTCCTCTAACATACTTTTATGTTCACTCTCCTCCCATGAGGCTGTTTTCGGAGGCACATAATTGATCACAAATTTTCTGCTCTTCTTATCTCGGTCTTCCACTTCTATCATAATCATCTCTACTGTATTCTTTCCATATATGACACCTTTCACGTTTATATCCTTCTTAGTCAGGAACATAACTCCACCCCCTTGTTTTTTCTCTCTGTTTCTAATCCAATAATTGTATGTATCATGTCCTACACTGTTGGGTGGTAGTGGGCCTTTTAATTTTGTTTCTACAATTCCCATTATGTCCGGTTCTTTTTCTTTCAAATAATCATTCAGTTCATTCAATCCTGTTATCAATCCATCTATATTTGTGTAAGACACTCTTAGTTTTCTGCCACTTCCATTGTATTCTCTGTTTCCCTTATGTTTTTCTTTAGTATGTCGAACTGCTTTATTTTCATGTTCACTACTCTCCAATAGAATCTCTCTTTCTCTGACTCCGTTCTTTCCTCGTTTTTTGCCTTAGCTTCAATTCTTTTCTGCTTTTCTGCCTCTCTTTCCTCCTTATTCATTTCTCTTTTTATCCATACCTTTTTATATTGATCATTTGTTGCTAGTTTCCCTGTCTTGGATAGAATTTTCTCTGCTGTTGTTTGTGACCTGAATTTAATCTTAATTGGTCTGGTCTTATCTGTACTATATTTTCCGAGTCTGAATTTTTCCTCAATTTCCTTTATAATTTCTGGTTCATCTTCCTGGACTAATTTTAATAAACTGCTTACTCTTTCATTTTCCTCCTTGATTCTTGCAGTTCTATCTGGGTTATGTTTCTCTTCCATTCCTAATATAATTATACATTTCTTTTTGTCAGCTAATTCTCTTACTATATTCTCCTTCTGTCTCATCACTTTAATAACTGAGTCTTCATTATGTTCTTTCAATTGCTGTTTGACTATGTCAGTGAATGAAACCTTATTCCCTTCTTGAGTTATTCTCCAATTTTTAGCTTCTGTAGCTAGTTTCTCTCTGTTTTCATTACTATTCTTCTTCAATTTCTCATTCTCCTCCTTTACATTTCCTAACTGTCTTTTTAGGTCCTCTATTTCTTCAGTTAAGTTTCTGTTAGCCTTCTCTAGTTGTTCCAACCTTTCAATTCTTTGAAAAATGGAGTCTACGTTACCTAACTTACGCTCCAAGTCCTCGATCACCTTATCAACTCTCTCCTCTAGTCTTATCAGTCGGGGGGGGGGGGGTTGTGTCCCCCCCACCCTCTTTAAATCCCTGGAACATATTCTCGTCACTTTCTTCTGTATTGCTCCTCTCTATACTTCTAATCTTTACATTTTTATTAGACATTTGATCCTCGCTAAGTCTTTTGTTTACCTTCCGCTTGTCTGGCTGGTCAAAGTCTACTCCCTCCTCATTTCCTTCCATTTCCCTCAGTAATCCCTCCCCTTTTCCTCTTTCCCTACGTTCCCACTACTCCACGAGCAATTTCCCCCCCACCCTGCAAAAACACTAGGCACTTCTCTTTGCGTTGGGATCCACAGACTTCACTTTTCTTCAGAACGTCTTCTAAGCCGTCCATTCGTTGAAGTGTGTGTGTGTGTGTGTGTGTGTGTGTGTGTGTGTGTCTTCACTCTCCTTATCTCTTCCTCTGTTCAGCAGTGTTTGATTAGTTGATTATGTGCATTGATGTGTTTTGATAAGTTCGTGTTGTGATTTGATGAATAGGGATGGTTATGTAGAGATATGATGTTTACTTCCTATTAGATGACATGTTTTGTCTTAAGAACTTAAGAATGAAGGAGACTGTAAGGCCTACACTATGCAGTTACATGTCCAACACCACCTTTTATCCCAATCCATAAAGTTATCTATCCTTCTCGTAAAACAAACAATAGTTTCTGCGCTTACTACATGGTCACTAAGTCTGTTTCATTCATTAACCACTGTATTGGTAAACCAGTTTTTGCCTATTACCTACTTAAATCTAAATTTGTCCAGTTCAAACCCATTGTCATGCTTCAGGTAAAGTGGAGTCTGAATGGAAAGACCCCAGAGAACATCGTGGGCTATCGTGTGTCCTACAATTCTTCGGACAGAGTTCACGAGACGGTGGTTGTGGGGAAACACCAAAGGTCTTACCAGTTCGACACGTCCGGTAAGTAGTGACCCAAGGCAGTGGTCGATACTTACGTACAATGTTTCGAATTATGGTGGCGCACTGGGCATTTCTTGCAAGTATCCTACTTGATTTTGTTTTGTTTGAGTAGAAATGACTTTGGTTATGATCTTTTGTTTTTGTAAATTTCCAAATGTCAAATTACTCTGCTATATAGTGAGCAGCTGAATAGCGAATTGAAAGAAGTTAGACACATTGTTGAGATGTTCTTATGAAAATCTAAAATATTGCAATCGAAGTTGTTTCTACTCTAATGAAGTAGCAATTTAGCAAATGCAAGTAGCATACTGGTTTTGTGTGACGTCACCTTAAACAAAGTCTGTGGGACAATATGATTTTTTTCCGAGTATGTGATATATATTCCTATATAGTATTTAGCTTACAGTTTGGCTATTGTCTTGATTAAATTTAAAAAAAGTTGTCAGACAAAGAATTTTAATTTTGTTTTATCTTTGGTTTGGTCATTTTTTTTTTTTTTATCTCGAATGATTCACAAAGTGTTCTCACTGTACTTTAATGAAGGGGTCTTACAAAATGAATGGAATAGTTTATTGTCAAATAGAATATTATTGTATATTATTATTATCATTATTATTTAACTATACCTATGCATTTATTTATTTTATTTGTTATTTACATTTTTATAGTTTTTATTTATTATTTTATTATTATTATGATTTTTTTCGCATCCGACCTAGATATGGACAAAAAAAGGTCTGTTGGCATGCTCCGCCTTTGTAATCCTTTGTAAAACTTTTATGTATCTATTATGTATTTACTTATTTGTTTCAAATGATTCACAAAGTGAAGTGGTCTGACAGAAGTGAATGTCATAGTTTGTTGTTAAATGGAATGTTACTGTACATTTCAACTTTTTTGTATGTTTATTTATTATGTGTATATTTACTTGTTATTTAACTATAAAAGAACATAAAGTGAGAAGAGTTAAAACGTGCTTGAGATGAAATGTCTGAGAAGTGTGGCAGGTGTTACTAGGCTGGATAGAGTGAGAAACGAGGAGATGAAGAGAGCAAGGGTGGAAAGGAAGTTGGGAGATATGGATGATGAAAAAGTATTAGGATAGTTTGCACACATGGAAAGAATGGGTGAAGAAATATCAATTACAGAGGTGTGGAAGGCAGAGGTGGAAGGAATAAAAATGAGGGGCTGAGCAAGGATGAGATGGATGGATGGGGTAAGGGGGGCATTGGGAAAGAGGGAAATGTCTGTCGAGGAAGGAAGGGAGAAGACAAAATAGGAGTGAGTGGAGAATGGTTGTGTGTAGATGATGTTGTGATACATGGGAGTGTGTGGGGGATGGGGGGTAAGAGAGTATGTGTGAATGATATTTTGACGCAGCCCAAAGGGATTTCTCCCCGTCTTCTCTTTTTCTGCGTGAGGGGACGGAGAGGGAGGTGTCGCCGATTAAAAGAAGCGGCCTTGTTGTGAATGTGGACAAGATACAGGGATGACCCATCATCCAGGAGGAGCCAAGAAAAGAGGGAAGGAGGGGTGGTGAATGGGAGTGGAGTATGTAAGGACGAAATGGGTGGGAATGGATTTGTGCCTTTGACTTTGGCTACTTCCTTTGTAAGGGGAAAAAGCCATTGGTATATGTATGTATGTAACTATATATAGTAATGCGGTGGCAAGTCAAACCATTAGTGGAGAGATATTTCTCAAGATTCAGTTTTTGAGGTGAGAGAAAGCACAGTGGGTGCAAGATCATCTTCAACTATTTAGCATGTATGGCATCAACCTCAAAGTTTTTCAACCCTGTACTTGCGTTTTTTCCGGAGTTCCAATCGTCATCGTCAATCCGATGATTGTGTGTGTGTGTGTGTGTGTGCGTGTGTGTGTGTGTGTGTGTGTGTGTGTGTGTGTGTGTGTGTGTGTGTGTGTGTGTGTGTGTGTATTTCTACCACATCACTTATTTTGTAGACAGTACTCTTGCCTGTTATGTGTTTGCCAATATTATATCAATATTTCTCTCCAACAGAGCGGGGTGTGTGCTACACTGTTCATGTCATACCAATGAGCACCAACAGAAGCTTAGTCCGGGGTGTAGGTGCTAATACGACATTGGAGGAGCTATATCGGGGGCAGAGGGCCATCTGCACTATCCCCATTGTTCTCACACCTTCATCTGATCTCAGCATCCGAAAACTCGAGGTAAAAATTAAACAATGGAAAGAATAGATGGTCATGGTGTGGTGCAGTAGTCCCTCTCATACCTGAACTGATTTGGCCACTCCATAATATGCAATTCCAGCAGATTTCTTTACAATTAAAGTCACCCGTTATGATTATTCTTCCTCCATCTTCCATTATCTTATTAGTGTTATCCTTGTGTCTTCTAACATATTTTTGTGTTCTCTCTCTTCCCACGAAGCCGTTTTAGGAGGCACATAATTTGCCACAAACTTCCTGCTCTTCTTGTCCCTGTCCTCTATTTCCATCACAATCATCTCCACTCTATTCTTTCCATATGTAACATTCCTCACAATTATATCTTTCTTAGTCAGGAACATAACTCCACCACCTTGTTTTACTTCTCTGTTTCTAATCCTATAATTATATGCACCATGTCCTACACTGTTGGGTGGTAATGGACCTTTCAATTTTGTCTCTACAATTCCCATTATGTCCGCTACATTTTCCTTCAGGTAATCATTCAGTTCATTCAAGCCTGTTATTAAGCCATCTATATTTGTGATGGACACTTTTAATTTTCTGTTACCTCCATCCTGTTTTGTGTTTCCCTTCCCTTCCCTTCCTATGAACCATTTCCTCACTTTCATGTCCACTACTCTCCAATAGACTTTCTCTTTTTCTGATTCTGTTCTGTTCTCCTTTTTATTCCTTAGCTTCAACTCTTTTTGTTTTCTTTTCCTCTCTTTCTTCTTTATTCATCTCTCTTTTTATCTATACCTGTTTATACTGATCACATTCTGCTAGTTTTCCTGTTTTTGATAAGACATTCTCTGCTGTCGTTTGTGACCTGAATTTAACCTTAACTGGTCTGGTCTTGTCTATACTGTATTTCCCAAGTCTATATATTTCTTTAATTTCGTTATTTATTGTTCATCTTCTTGAACTATTTCTAATACCTTGTTTACTTTTCCTTCTTTACTCCTGTAGTCCTATTTGGATTATGCTTCTCTTTCATTCCTAATACAATTATACATTTCTTTTTATCTGCTAAGTCTCTTACTATATTCTCCTTCTCTCTCGTCACTTTAATAACTGTGTCCTTAGTTTGTTCTTTCATCTGTTGTTTCCCTATATCTCTAAATTCAATTTTGTTATTCTCTTGGACTTTTTTCCAATCACTTACCTCTTTTGCTATGGACTCTTTATTCTCTTTATTATTATTCTTTATTTCCTCATTCTCTTCCTTTACTTCTCTTAACTGTCTTTTTATTTTTTTATTTCTTTAGTTAGGTTTTGATTGTCCTTTTGTTCTTCCAGTTTCTCAACTCTTTGTATAACTAGTGCGAGTTGGCTAAACCTAACCTCCCATACTTCGTTCATTTTTGTTAGTTTTTCCTCTAGACTTGCGAATCGGGGGAGGTTGTCATCTCCTCCCTCATTAAATCCATAGAAGTAATTATCTCCTCTTTCCATTCAGCTGCTCTCATCTATATTCCTACTCTTAATACTTTTATTCCCCTGTTCGACCTTGGCTGTCGTCTACACACCTTTTGTTTACACACCTTCTGACTTCCAAGGCCCGTTCCTCACCTTCCTCATTTTCTTTCATTCTCCTCAATAATGCCTCCCCTTCTCCTTTTTCTTCACCTGCCCACTACACCATGAGCTTTCCCCTTCCCTACTAATACAACACAGGTACTCCATCGTCGCTGAAATCCACGAAAATTGCGTTTTTTCCGGAGTTCCAATCTTTGCAGTCACTCCGATGTGTGTGTGTGCATGTGTGCATTTGCAGAAAACCATAAGAGAAAATACTATGGACCAAACATTTGTATCTATTAAGACATCCTCAGGACAGTTTTGTTCAATGAAGTAAATCACTACTGGGAGAAATGCTAATAGTCTCTCCCAAACTTTCTGTGACATCAGGTGGTTGTTATCAATTCGACGTCATTGAAAGTCCGCTGGCAGCCCATGCAGCGCAAAATGGTCCCAGACTTCTACACTGTCCGCTATGTCAACCTCGGAAGACCAGTGGATGAAGAGATTGAGAAGAACCTAGTAACCCCATCAAAGAGATCAGCTAGGTCAGCAGAGGACTTTGTGGGTATTGAGGAGGAGGCTGAGATAGAACTGGAGGAGGTATCAAGCCCTCACAGGGAGAAGGTGAGATGACAAGAGACAACCTCCTAGTCTCTTCATTTTTTGTTTTATCTTGATTTTTTTTTTCATTTGTTTATTTTTCTTTTTTATTTATTCGTTTATTTACATATGCAAGTGGTACTTTGGGGACTTCAGAGACTCCCTATCCCTATGAGTGAAGATTAGTCTTCACTCAAAGAGTAATCCTAATCACGTTTAATTTTACTATCTCTTTTTTCTGTTACTCTTCTTAAATCCCTTCTTTACCATGTTATGACTCCATCACTGTATTGCAATATTTTCCTTAACACCTTCCATACGATGATGCCAATATTGGCGTCATGAGGTGTGAGTTGCTATACAAGGATGCTGACGCCGGCGACTTGATTATATTTATTTTGTAGTTGTAGCTGAGTGACCCCATATTCTGTGAACAGGCTTGATCATATTTTCTGTGATTATCAACATTATGAGTGAAAGAGAATGAGTAATATAGCTATAAATTTATATTTTATGTGTGTATTGTGATGCATCATCGAATCATCATACATCAGGCAGTCATTACTGTGCACGAAAAGTCAACTCATATTGAAGAGGTTAAGAATAGAAGTGCTGGTTATCAGCAATGAATTATAATGTTTTTTTTTTTAGCATTCTGTGGTAGAGAGCCTTATCATTATTGATACTGGCATCAAGCCATGTGTGTATTAACTTCTTACCTCCGTCCAACCTAACATCCTCTCTTTCATAGTCATCCTCATGAAGTTGTCCTTTTAGAGGAAAGTTGTTAAGCTCCTGGGGTACCATGTCTTTGTCTTCATTGGTCAAATTTAGCCTTAAATTCATTTATGGTGTAGATTGGACTATTCCCTCTTTCAAGCCATTCCACAAGTTGATGTATCTGTATGGAAAACTGTGTTTTATATATTATTCAGGCTTGTAGTCTTTTCTCCCATACCCTCATGACACTCTTATCTCAGAATAAGAGCTCCCATTGATAATGGGAACAGATGCTCATAACCCAGTTCAGAGGATTGTTTAAATAAAAAATAGATATATGTATAGAATGAAAATAAAACATGTTTTACAAAATATTTTTCATTTAAGTGTGTTGTTAGATAATTTAACCTCTTCAATACAAGTCGAATACTCACACGCATTGTAGGTTGCCTGATGTACGATGATTAGATGATGCATCACAATATGTGTGCTATGAAATATAAAGTTACAGCTGTAATACCATATTTTACAGTTTACAAGACACATTTTTTCCCCTAAAAAACACTGATAAATACCTGTGCATCTTTCAAGACGAATGTTGTATTGGAAGACACTACCCAGGCTCAAGTGAGCTTGGACGGTCATCTAATTGGCTTGACTGATAATAGGGACGTGGATTTGTATGTTGAGTCATTACATTATGATGTTAGCTTAAGTAGCTATTTGATTCAGTCTTGTATTTTTATATGCGTATTTAAAAAACTGAATCAATTTTCATGAAAATTATCGTACATGTACAATTATTTAACTCTACGATGTACGATAGTGTTCCTCATTATCGTACAGATTGTACGATACGTTTCTGTCTTTCGTAAGATTTGTACGGTAATTTTATATGTTTATTAGATAGTTGTGTAGAATATTGTAAGAGTTGAAAAAAAAAAACAGCAACTGTCACTTAATTGTTGTATCTGGAAAAATAAACAATGGAACTGGGAGGATTCATATTATAGTCAGAGAGATGAGAAATTCACGCATTTAGAACATTTAGAATGTGCTCAGTAGTGAAGTAGGCCGAAGTAGATCAGTTAAACCCTCATTCACAAGCCTGTTCACAGAATACAAGGGTCACTTAGCTACAACTACAAAATAAATATCGGTAAGTGTTAACATACATACGTACATATACCAAAGGCTTTTTCCCCCTCACAAGGGAGGTAGCCAAAAAACAAAGACATAAAAACCTCCCACCCATTCCATCCCCAAACATACTCCACTCCCTTCCACCCTCTTCCCTCCCTCTTTTCTTGGAACCTCCTGGATGATGGGTCATCCCTGCATCTTTCCCAATGCCCTAGGTCAGAAGCAATGTTGCAAGACACAGCACATCTACAGCAAGGCCGCTTCATTAAATCAGCGACATCCTCTCTCCGTCCCCTCATGCAGAAAAGGAGAAGATGGGGAGAAATCCCTTTTGGCTGTGCCAGTTTATTTCTCGCACATTCTCCCTCACCCTCCATCCCGCACCCACTCCCCCTCATGCATCACAGCATCATCTATACACAACCATTCTCCATTCACCCCTATCTTCTGTCTTCTGTCATCCTTCCTCAACAGACATTCCCCTCTTTCTCAATGCCCCTTTCACCCCATCCATCCATCTAGCTAGGTGAACATGAAAATGGAATTCCTGATATTTGAGCTGAAGTAGTTCTCATGGGATGCAAAAAGTCGCTATGAGTATAATGCAATTTGAATTATCCATCTAGCTGTCCTTGTTCTCGAGATATTGCATTTTGAATGGAATTAAATCGGGCCTATTTTCTCCCCGGAAATCGGGCCGAAACGTGCGGTCTGACGAATCGCCGATCGAACGTAAACAATGACGGTTTTTGCTGACAGGCACAATTTTATATAAAAAATTAGCATATGGTTGCATTATTTGACATATTTTCTTTAAGATGTGTGATTTCCATGTAACTTGATCATAGAATTACGTTTTTATCCTCTGCAAAATTACCCACCACAGCTACGAATACCTTCAAATTACATGAAAATCACACATTTTAAAGAAAATAGTTTGAATAATTCAACTATATGCAAGCTATTACACTAATAACACAATAGTAACAAACTTAATAGTGTAGTTTGATCCATACCACCAGTGATCATAGATAGCGGGCAGGACGAATCGTAGCTGTGGTCCGTAATATTACGGAGGATAAAAACGTAACTTCTCTTTGATCAAATTACATGAAAATCACACATTTTAAAGAAAATAGTTCAAATAATTCAACTATAAGTCTATTACGCTAATAACATAATCGTAAGAAACTTAATAGAGTGAAGTTTGATAAGATGGCGGGTTGATGTTGATGTTGTTATCCGATAATCCGACCCGATAGAAAAAAAAAACTAATTAATACCTCAGATTTCTCAGCTCTACCGTAACACGCTGCCTTTATTTTGGTATTAGAATAATCCGCGATACTAGTAGTTTTTCTTTATTATGGTCAGTTGCCACAACCGTAAATATGTTAGCTCATCTTTTACGTTGAAACATATGCCAATTTTCGATTTACTGCTGAATGCAGGCCGCCATGTTTATCTTATGTTTTTATTGACCGACATGTAACTGATGGTGTGAATGTTTGAAATTTACTACGATCGTAGTAAATACACTCGCACAACATTTTTATTAATTAACTTTCCCGCGGTATATAAATTTGGCCGTTTGAATGGCGTGCGCATAAAATGACGCGCTATTGTGCTCGTCATCGACGGTGGCGCCTCTGGTGGTGTTTGACCTACCTATTCCATCTCATCCTAGGTTGTCCCCTCTAGGCTAGATAGAGTGAGAAATGAGGAGGTGAGGAGAACAGGGGTGGAGAGGGAGTTGGGAGATAGAATTGATGAAAGAGTATTAGGATAGTTTGGACACATGGAAAGAGTGAGTAAAGAAAGATTAGCAAAAGAGGTGTGGAAGGCAGAGGTGGAAGGAAGGAATATGAGGGGGCGTCCTAGGATGGGATCGATGGATTGGGTAAAAGGGGCATTACAAAAGAGAGGAATGTCTGTTGAGGAAGGACGGGAGAGGACAGAAGATATGAGTGAATGGAGAAGGGTTGTATATGGATGATACTATGATGCATTAAGGGGAGTGGGTGGGGGATGGGGGTTGAGGAAGTGTGTATGAGAAATAATTTGACGCAGCCCGAAGGGATTTCTCCCCGTCTTCTTTTCTGCATGAGGGGATGGAGAGGGGGGTCACTGAATTAATGAAACAGCCTTGCTGTGGATATGCTGTGTCTTGCAACACTGCTTCTGACCCAAGGCAGTGGACAGGATGCAAGGATGACCTGTCATCCAGGAGGTGCCAAGATGAGAGGGAGGGGGAGGGTGGAGGGGAGTGGAATATGTAGGGGATGGAATGGGTAGGAGTGGTTTCTATACCTTTTTCTTTTTAGCTACCCCCCATGTAAGGGGAAAAAAAGCCTTTGGTATATGTATGTATGCACCTCTATGATCCCTCAGTCCCATTGGGAGTGTTGTCCTATGGGTTGGTACTTGGTCCAACATTTTTGTAGAAGGAAACCATAATGCTACATATAAGTTAGTTAATTTAATGAATAATTTATTCCACCATCAGAGGACATCCCGAATACACCAGAACCTGAGCCCTCAGTACATCCGGGTGACGAGGAACCGGCTTCGTCTGACTGGTCTTGAACCCATGACCTTGTATGAAGTCAGTGTGTCAGCAGACACCTTAGAACTCACAGGAACCTTCTCTAGTGCCATCAGGAGCATCACACCTGAAGGAGGTCAGAAAGGGATAGAGATAGAGGCTACTGGGGTGTATATATAGTAAATAGTGAAACCTCAATTACCCAAAACTCTTAGTAATTTGCTACTAACATGAAATAAATGTTCCAGCAACAGCATCCCATAAGCATGTTCCCTCAGTCTATGTCACCCTCAAAATCTCTTCTTTTTCTCCTGAAAGTTCCAACTGCTCCAAAAATTGTCAACTGGACAGCACTCTCACCCTCCCGGGTCAGGATCAGCTGGTACCCCCCAGAAAGGATCAACGGGAACCTCCGGAGTTACCGGATCTCATACTCCCAGGATGGCATCCGATGGGACAATATCACCAAGGAGATCACAGACACAGAAACTGAAGTATGTCAACAAAATGAGAGGCATTAACTCGTTTAGCATAGGTCCTGCCCTGAGCTTATTAGAATATTATTGTATGGCTACCTCCTTTATGATAGAGGTAGCCAGCCAAGGGTGGAGGAAATGGATAGCTTTAGGTATTTGGGTCACATGTGGCTGAAGAGGGAGGAGTGGAGGTGGAGGTTAATTGTAGATTGAGAGAAGCAAGTAAGTGCCTTGGGGGATTAAAAAGTGTAATAAGAAATAGGTATTTGGGGATGGATGCAAAGAGATCATATTTACCTAGTTGTATTTACCTAGTTGTATTTTGCGGGAAGGGGAGCTATGCTCGTGTTGTCCCGCCTTTGTATCTTGCAGTGTCTAGTTTGTTTTTAAACTCATGAATGGTTTTTGAGCATACTATTTCATTGTCCAGTTTGTTCCAAGTGTCCAAAACTCTATGAGGAAAACTGTTTTTCTTCAGTTCTCTTCTATAGCTATGTTTTTTTATTTTCTTTCCATGTCCTCTTGTGTTTCTTTTGTCCCAGTTAAGTAAGTTCTCACTATCGAGTACCTCTGTGCCTTTCATGATTCTGTAGATGGTCAATAGGTCACCTCTCTCTCTTCTTTGCTCCAGTGTCGGTAACTCCAGTTTAGCCAATCTCTCTTCGTATGATAGGTTTGCAAGTGCAGGTGCCATTTTTGTAGCTGCTCTTTGGATTCTTTCTATTTTCTTTATATTCTTTTTGGTACTGGGGGACCACAATGTCGCTGCATACTCTAATCTAGGCCTTATCAATGTAACCAATATTTTTTTCATCATGTCTTCGTCCAAGTATGTAAACGCCACTTTTATTGATCTTAGCAAGTTGTAAGTCTCCCCGACAATTTTGTTAATCTGTATATCATAGGACAAGTCGTTCGTGATAATTACTCCCAAATCTTTTTCGGATCCTACTTTCTTTACTTCTTTGGTTCCAATTGTATATTTTCCTGATATTCTGTTTTTGCTTTTTCCAAACTCCATTATGCTACACTTCTTCGTATTAAAGTCCACTTCCCATTTCTGACTCCAGTTCCATACCCTATTTAGGTCTTCTTGCTTGTGATTGTGATTGTGATTGTGCTGACAGCACTGTATGGGGGAAGAGACATGGAATTTAAAAGAGGAAATGTTTAAATGTGTTTGAAATTAAATGTCTGAGAAGTATGGTAGTGGTTACAAGGTTGGATAGAGTGAGAAACTAGATGATGAGGAGAGATGGGGTGAAAAAGGAGATGGTAGATAGGGTTGATGTAAGACTATTGAGATGGTTTGGACACATGGAAAGAATGAGTGATGAAATATTAGTAAAAGAAGTGTGAAAGGTAGAGGTGGATGGAGTGAACATGATGGGACGACCAAGGATGAGATGGATGATGGGGAGAAAAGGGTGTTGAGGAAGAGGGGGATATCTGTTGAGTAAGGGGGGAGAAGGTAGGAGATAGGGGTGAGTGAAGAATGTCTGTGTATAGATAATACTGTGATGCAAGGAAGGGAGTGGGTGGGGGATGGGGGGGATAGGGAGTGGTTATGTATGAATGATGTTTTGATGCAGCCTGAAGGGATTTCTCCCTATCTGCTATCTTTCTGCATGAAGGGGGCAGAGAGTGTGGGTTGCTGATTAAGTGAAGCAGCCTTGCTGTGGATGTACTGTGTCTTGCTCCATTGCTTCTGACCCAGGACAGTGGGCAGGGTACAGGGATGACCCGTCATGAGGAGCTAAGATGAGAGTGAGGAAAGAGTGGTGGATGGGAATAGAATGAGTGGGGATGAAATGGGTGGGGCTGGGTATATGCCTTTTGACTTTGGCTACCCCCCTGTTAAGGGGGAAAAAAGCCCTTGGTGTGTAGATAGATAGCCGGCCAAACTACGCACCTACCCTTTACCTATCCCACACCCGTTTAACATCCATTAATGTTCCCTTTTATCTTAGCTCCTTGTGTATAAAGGGCCATTCCTACCCCCCCCCCCCCACACACACTGCCTGGGGCAGAAGCAGTGCAGCAAGACACAGCACCTCTATAGCAGGGTCTGATGGCCAAAACTGGTTTGCCCCCATGGCTTCATTTACATAGTAACCCTCCCCTCCTCATCTACTCATGAGTAAATAGAGAAGATGAAGAGAAATCCCTTTGGGCTATGTCAATTCATCATCTATTCATAACCATTCTCCACTCGCACCTATCTCCTACCCTCTCCCTTTCCTAATCAACAGACTTTTCCCTTTTGCCTAAGCCCCCTCTTCACCCTAGCCATCCATCCCATTCCTGGTCTTCCTCCCCAGTTCACTCCATCCACCTCTACCTTCCACTCTATTCTTTGCTAGTCTTTCTTCATTCATTCTTTCCATATGCCCAAACCATCCCAGTATTATTTTATCTCTCTCATCTGCCAGCTCCCTTTCCATATACATAAATATACAAGTGGTCAGGTTGTATGTCAAAATTATCATAAATTGAAATTTGCATTATATGATACAATAAGAATACATACATACATATACCAAAGTTTTTTTTTCCTTACAAGGGAGGTAGCCAAAAAGAAAAAGGCATAAAAACCATTCCCACCCATTCCATCCTTAATACACTCCACTCCCCTCCACCCTCTACCCTCCCTCTTATCTTGGCACCTCCTGGATGATGGGTCATCCCTGCACCTTGTCCACTGCCCTGGGTCAGAAGCAGTGTCACAAGACACAGCACATCCACAGCAAGGCCGCTTCATTAAATCAGCAACCCCACTCTCCGTCCTCATTTGCAGAAAAGGAGAAGACAGGGAGAAATCCCTTCGGGCTGCATCAAATTTTTCTCACACATACTACCTCACCCCCCATCCCCCACCCATTTCACCTCATGCATCATAACATCACCTATATACAACCATTCTCCATTCACTCCTGTCTTCTGTCCTCTCCCGTCCTTCCTCAACAGACATTCCCCTCTTCCCCAAAGCCCCCTTCACCCCATCCATCCATCTCATCCTAGGTCGCCCCTTCATGTTCACTCCCTCCATATCTGCCTTCCATACCTCTTTTACTAGCCTTTCTTCACTCATTCTTTCCCTGTGTCCAAACTATCCCAATACTCTTTCATCCACCCTATCTCCCAACTCCCTCACCTCCTCATTTCTCACTCTATCTAGCCTAGTAACCCCCATCATACTTCTCAGACACCTCATCTCAAACACATTCAAACTCTCTCTTCTTTTCTTATGTTCCATGTTGCTGCCCCATACAGTGCTGTTGGCACAATCACTCCTTCATACAATCTCCTCTTAGCCTCCATTCCCAAATGTCTATTCCTCATTACACTTTTTAATCCATCAAGGCATTTACTCGTTTCTCTCAATCTACATTCTACCTCCACCTCCACTCCACCCTTTCCTGCCACATTCGCACCCAAGTATCTAAAACTATCCACTTCCTCCAGTTGCTCTCCCTTAATGCTCATTTCCAGTCTGCTGCCACTTTCACCCCTTGTACATCTCATCACCTCATTTTTACCCACATTTATCTTCAACTTTCTTCCCCCACACCCCCCAAACCCCGTCAACAACCTCCTCAATCCCTCCTCTGATCCTGCTGCAAGCACAGTGTCGTCTGCAAACAACAGCTGGCTCACCTCCCACTTTTCTCCACCTTCCCTAAACATCTCCAATGATTGACATATTGGCATATGTTGCTTGCTGCACTGGAAGATGCCCATAGGTAGATACACAGCTATAAATTATATATTATATTACATCACATTATATAACATTACATTAGAACCACTACATCAGTACTTCCTCATAGGACCAATGACAGGTGGGGATCATGCGAAACAGACCTCGGAGAATATCATCTCCCTACTGCCTCTCCTCAAAATCCCTCAACATCCAAACCCCATCAGGAGGTCCCTGTGAGGCTAAGATAGGTGGGCATAACAAGGTCTTAGGAACAAAAAGTACCACATTTCTGAATAATGTGAAAAATTACAGCTTCCTATAAGAGATGTGTAAATTGGAATACCCTAGAAAATCATATAGCCCAAACTGGAACAATATATAAATTTAGAATGAGGTATGCTAGTTGGACAAAAGGAAACAGAATTCCAAGAATATAGCTCCTTTCCTGTATACTGCATGTAGGTAAATACAATTAGATGAATACATACAAAACAAACAAGTGTCCACTGTTTCTTCCCAAAGAACTGAAGAACTGTTGCCAACCACTGTAGGTCTGTTAGTTTTCAGTCAGTGAAATAAACTTGACTTCTTGTAGGATAAGGTTACAGAGAGCAGGTTACATAGGCCCATCATTCTGTCTTACTAGCTGCCTTTTACGACCCACATGGGAAACTCTGTTGCAGAATTCTTTCTTCCCCCTACCCACAGGGGGCAGAGGTGAAAATGGAAATATATATTTAAAAAATGGGTACAGAACAGTTTTAAGAGGGGACAACATAACAGAGGGAGAGTACATACATACATATACCAAGGGCTTTTTCTCCTTTGCAAAGAAGGTAGCCAAAGTCACAGGCATAAATTCACTCCCATCTGTTATGCTCTAGGGACTGTTTTAAGATTCCTACTCCGAGAGGAATGATGCTATTTTTGTACTGCTACTATCCCTCCATTTCAAAACACTGCAAAAGTAGCATCATTCCTCTAGGAGTAGGAATTTCAAAACCGGGTAACCTCATGACAAGAAATAATGCGCTTAGCTTATATCTCTCTTGATGGCCTAGTTGGAAAGTCAATGTTGCACTTGTCATGAGGTTACCCGGTTTGAGTCCTGGGTAGTACCACATTTCAATTTCAAGCATGCTGGCCTTTGATGGCTTAGAATTAAAGTGCATTGTGGTTGTTAAAATGTATCTCTAATCACTGGGACCCATTCAGTGTTGTACAAATACTTTCCCGTGTTCGTATACTTCCAATTGTACTATCATAGTGGAGATGGGTTGAGCGCAAAAATTTCATATATGTGTATGTAACTCGAGCATACAAATATATAAGAAATAATGCACTTAGCTTATATCTCTCTTGATGGCCTAGTTGGAAAGTCAATGTCGCACTTGTCATGAGGTTACCCTGTTCGAGTCCTGGGTAGTACCACATTTCAATTTCAAGCATGCTGGCCTTTGATGGCTTAGAATTAAAGTGCATTGTGGTTGTTAATATAAATATATATATATATATATATATATATATATATATAGATATATATATTTGTGTATATGTGTATATATATTATGTATATATATATATATATATATGTATGTATATATATATATATATATATATATATATATGTATAAATGTGTATATATATTATATATATATGAATATATATAAATATATATGTATATATATAAATATATATATATATATATATATATATATATTGTTGCCAAGATTTAAACAGACCTCCATTTTCTTTCTTTTGGTGGCTGTGCTACCTCATGCCTCTTTCTTTTCTTAATTATTTGCTCTTCAAGATGTGGTAGGCTTCAAAGGCTCTGGTCTTTGTTTTGGTAACTGAACATCTTCATGTATTTTTTTCATATTCATTGAAACCTTATAGCAAATCCTCCATTTTCTCTCTTTTGTTAGCTCTATGGCCTCGTCTCAAATAAGAACTACACAGTGCAACTTCGAGGAATAACGGGTGGCGGTGAAGGAGAGGCAGCTGTCGACTACATCTTCATTCAAGCCGTCCTTGTCACAGATTCCTTTATAGAATGTGAGTCTTCCTCTTCCAGTTCACAGTTCACCTTCTATTATCATCTTATATGTTGTATATGGTTATGATTAAATGCCATTTTTATTTATATCCTTGCTATGTTAGTTATTGCTACAATATTTTTTGTTATTTTAGTTATTCTTGTAGTATCTTTAATTACAGTATTTGTTGCCATTGTAATTATCAATCTATATACCAAGGGCTTCTTCCCCTCATAAGGGAGATAGCCAAGTCAAAAGCATGCACCACTCCCACCCATTCCACTCTCATCCACTGCTAATGTTTCCATTGTATCTTAGCTCCTTGTGGATGAAGGGTCATCCCTGTCTCCTGCCTACTCCCTGAGTTGAAAGCAATGCAACAAGACACAGCACATCCACAGCAGGGCTGCTTCACTTTAATTAGAACACTGTATACAATTTGACCTGACCATCCCCTGTATAGTTCTTGTAATTGTAATAACAGTTATCATTTCCATGATAATTATGATAATGCTAATGGTAGTACTATTGATATTCATCATTGTAATCACAATGAAAAGAATAATGATAAAATCATGATTATTCTTCGCCAGTGTAGTTTTTCTTAGTAGCTTATATGTTACAATTATGATCTCTTCATCTTAACTGAAAAGAAATCCTCCCCCATTCATCCTCCCCCTTTGGGTGGTTCTTCATCAGTGCTGGTCAAGTGCCTGGTGCCTGTGTTGGCTTGCATCACCTGTGGCATCATTGTTGTCTTCAGCATCCGCATGTTCAGGCTCAGGAATGCTGAAGGACCCAGTGTACAGGTAAGAGCATACTTCATGTGCGGGGCAGAGGGCCTGTGAATGCAGATATGAAAGTCATAGTGCATGGAGAAAGGTCCTAGTTTGAGCAGGACAGAGGATCATATGGAAACCAGGTTCCACCATGCAGTGACTGGAGGGTTCTACTATGCAGATCAGGAGTCCTAGTGAGTTAGCCAAAAGTTCTTATCTTATAGACAAGGGATTCCCTATGCACCCACCCTTTGATTTAACAGACAAAAGTGGAGAGGGAATGATCATCAGTCCAATAGATATAATGAATTCAATATATTTACTATAATTTGGTATCAGACTTTCCAAGGATTGTAAAAATAGGTTCTTGATATGCTGTGACCATATAGTGGGAGATACTCTTATTCTTATTCACAAGATTTTGTATTGCTTCCAAAATCAATCAAATGGAGGTTGTTAAATTGAATGTTGAATGTATGTAGATTAGAGAGTCCTTATATGCAGTCCAGAAGGTCTTAGTGTCCAAACCATAGGATCCAAGTGTGCAGACTAGAGTCCTGGTGTGCAGGTAAGGGGTACAGTCTACATGTACAATTTAGAGGTCTGTGTAGCTGAAATGGGACCCAGTGTACAGATAGTGGGGAATCTAGTGTGTAGATCAGAGGAAGACCAGTGTACAGGTAAAACTAGATCTGCAGACCCAAAAGAACAGATGTTTTGGGAAGAGTATGTTTGATGTGTAGGCCAAAGGTGTCTCAGCATATAAGTTAGTACAGACGCTCCTCTACTTACGTTCATTCGTTTTACGTTTTTTCGATTTTACGTTTGAACTGACGGTAAAAAAAAGAATTGTAAAAAAAAATTGTTTGAGTGAATTTTTTAGTTTACCGCGCTCTCCGTAGTTCAAACGATACTTGCGCACGACGCTGCGTCCATTGTTTACATTGCGCAGACGACAAACTGAAAATGCCTTGCCTCCTCCTCCTCCCCCTCCTCCTCCACCATCTCAATTTATGTTGCTTGAATTTAATCTATTTGAAATTAATGTTATTATTTTACAATGTTATGTGTTTAATTAATGATTTAGGGGTGTTTTATAAGATACGGTAATAGAATTTACCGATGTATAGTACAGTAACAACTTACGTTCATTTTCAACTTACGTTCGGCCGTTCGGAACGTAACTAAAACGTAAGTTGAGGAGCGTCTGTACAGGCACTCCTCGTTTAACGACCTACTCGGTTAATGACAACTCGGAGTAACGACGGGCTTTATGACAGACGTTTAACGTAAATCTCCCGAAGTTACGACGTCGTGTACGATAATTAAGTTGGCTGAGGCTAATTTGTATGATGTTATAATTGAACTTGTACGGTGGATATTAGCTGTGAGGTAAAGTGTTCTGAAGCTTAGGTCTACATTACCATCCTGCAAGCTGCAAAAACTACCTGGGGTACAGTATATACCGGTAGTGGTAAATTTTTAGTTTCGACCATGGGTGCAATATAGCAATAGAAAATTAATTATCAAAGTAATATGCAATTTTGTGAGCGGAAATTAAAAAAAAAAAGGGGTGCTAAAACAAATTTCGTAAGTAACGAAGTCATGTCGGACGAATGGTACACCATGTTTGTTATGATAGATGCCGATGTCGAAGAAATAAAAGGATGATGAATTCGTCTAACCTAAACTAAACTAACCTGACCTGTGTTTGATAAATCATTACCTGCAAATTAAATGTCATCCGGCTCGTCCTCGTTGTTGTCGTCGTGAGAGACGTTGGCAGACGACAAGATGGCGTCCCAATCCTATGCTACCGACTTCGTTCATTAGCATATTTTCTTGTAGCATGGTATTTTTTACTTTCATTTCCGCCCACAAAATTGCATATTACGTTGATACATTTTAATTTACAAAATTAATAATTAATTTTCTATTGCTATATTGCGCCCATGGTCGAAACTAAAAAAAATACCCTGGTATTCAATATGGAATGTCAGCATACGCGGATTTGGTCATATACGGTAATTTCAGGAACCTAACCACCGTAAATAAACAGTAAATAAAGCTTTAATGTACTGTATAAAAGAGGGAAAATACACGAAAATAAAGATACATGTATTGCTGGACATTGTACATACAGTACATGTACGTATATGTATACACTTTCGCTTAACGACCAATTCGGTTAACGACGGCGCGCTGGTCCCAATTGTCGTCGTTAAACGAGGAGTGGCTGTATATAGCAGGTGTGCAGGTAAGGTAGGGTTTGCTGTTTTGGTGAGGAGAGCTTCAATTACAAGTGATGGTGTGGTACCCATAGTGTGAAAGTGAGGAAGTCTTACTTCTGTGCAGATATGAGGGTCATAGTGTGAGGTCAAGGAACTTTTTTCTAAGGTGTTGGGATTGTAAAAGTGTGTGTATATATATATGTATATATATAATATATATATATATATGTATATATATAATATATATATATATATATGTATGCATTTACCTAGTTGTATTTTACGGGAAGGGGAGCTATGCTCGTGGTGTCCCGTCTTCACATCTCATTTTATCTAAACTATTTTTAAATTCATGTATTGTTTTTGCACACACCACTTTCTCATCTAACTTGTTCCAACTGTCTATTACTCTGTGAGGAAAGCTGTTCTTTTTCAAATCTCTTCTATAGCTGTCTTTTTTTTATTTTCTTTCCGTGTCCTCTTGTATTTCTGTCATCCCATTTTATCAGATTCTCTCTATCAGTAATTTCTATGCCTTTCATGATTCTGTAAATAGCTATCAAATCTCCTCTCTCTCTTCTTTGCTCTAGTGTCTGTAGTTCAATTTTTGCTAGTCTCTCTTCATATGATAGTTTTGAGAGTGTTGGTGCCAATTTTGTAATTGCTCTTTGTATTCTTTCAAGTTTTTTTATACATTTTTTTGTACTTGGTGACCATATCGTTGCTGCATATTCCAATCTTGGTCTTATCAGGGTGATTAGGATTTTCTTCACCATTTCTTCATCCAGGTATGTAAATGCAACTTTGATTGTTCTTATTAAATTATAAGTTTCTCCAAAAATCTTATTTATATGTTTCTCAGGTGACATATTATTCATAACAATGACTCCCAGGTCCTTCTCATTTTCTACTTTTTTTATTCCTTCTTCTCCCAATTTATATGCTCCTGTTATTCTGTTTTTGCTTTTTCCAAATTCCATTATACTACACTTTTTTGTATTGAACTCCATCTCCCACTTCCTACTCCATTCTTGTACTTTATTTAGATCTCTCTGTAGTGATTCACAATCTTCTTCAGTTTTCATTCTTTTCTGTAGTTTTGCATCATCTGCAAAGAAGCTCATATAGCTTTCAATTCCTTCATCCATATCATTAATATATATAGCAAACATTATTGGGGCCAGAACTGTTCCCTGCGGAACACCGCTTATTACTTCATCCCATTTTGAATGCTGGTTTCTTATCACTACTCTCATTTTTCTTTCTTGTAAAAAGTCCTCCAATGCAATTTAGTAGTTTGCCCTGTATTCCTCCAGTTTCTAATTTCTTAAGCAACTTCTTATGTGGTACTTTGTCAAAAGCTTTCTTTAGATCTAAAAATGCACAGTCCGCCCATCCATCTCTTTCTTGTATTATATCTATTAGCCTTGAATAGAAACATATTAAATTGGTGACGCATGATCGTCCTTGTCTGAATCCAAATTGCCTTGGATTTAACACTTTGTTTTTTTCTCAATATTTTACCCATCTACTTTTGATAATTCTTTCACAAATTTTTGCTATAGTACGGGTACTTGTTAGAGAGACTGGTCTATAGTTGGTAGGTTCTTCTTTATTTCCTCCTTTATATATAGGTACTATATTTGCTTTTTTCCAATCTTCTGGAACTTTTCCTTCTTTCAAGGAACTATTTAGGTCCATGCGATTTTCTGACATCAAGGTTACTCAAGTGTGTTAATATTTCATTCTTTGTTACTTCTATTTCTTCTATAGGGGGGACTTTCTTTTTCCATTCGTTCTCTTCAGGTTGTATGTTCTCCCTTGTAAATACTGATTTAAAATGTTTGTTCATAATTTCCGCCATTTCCATTTCCTCAGTCTATTCAACTCCCTCCTGTCTTAATTTCTCCAAGTCTTGTTTGTTTTTCAGTTTATTGTTTACAAATCTGCAGAATAGATTTGGTTGATCTTCAGACTTTTCTATGATATCTTTTTCATATTTTCTCTTTTCCTCTCTGCACATTTGTACATATTCATTTCTATAACAGGTATATATTTTCCATTTTTCAGGTCTTCTGTCTTTTTTTCATCTGGTCCAGGCTTTGTCTCTTTTGTCTTTTAACTCCCTACAGCTTTTGTTGTACCAGCATTTTACATATTCTTTTTCTTGTTTTCGTGTTGGGACATACTTTTCCACTCCTTTTTTGTAAATTTTTGTTAAAATATTCCATTTCTCTTCTACTGTTGTTTCTTCTTTGTATATTTCTTCCCAGTTTTCCTTTTGAAAGAATTCTCTTATTTTATCAAAGTTTGTTTTTTCATACATCATTCTTCCTTTTCTATATTGTTCATTTCTTTTCATATATTTTTCTTCATTAAGTTCCAGTTCAATCAATATGTGGTCACTTTTACTTATTGGTGTTTTATATTCAATTTTGTCCACTATTCTAGGTTCGGATGTAATTACTAGGTCTAGTCTCGATGGCTCTTCTTCATTTCTATACCTAGTGTTCTCCTGTATCCATTGTGTCATTGTATGGTCAGTAACCATCTCAAGTAGAGCGTTTCCCCATGAGCCGTCTCCACCCTTTACTGTCATTTCTTCCCAGCAGATTTCTTTGCAATTAAAGTCGCCCATCATAACTATTTTTCCTCCCTCTTCCATTATCTTGTTTAATGTAATCTTTGTGTCCTCTAACATACTTTTATGTTCACTCTCTTCCCATGAGGCTGTTTTTGGGGGCACATAATTTATCACAAACTTTCTGTTCTTCTTATCTCTGTCTTCTACTTCCATTGTTATCATCTCTACTGTATTCTTTCTATATGTGACACACTTCACGTTTATATCCTTCTTAGTCAGGAACATAACTCCACCCCCTTCCTTTTTCACTCTGTTTCTAATCCAATAATTATATGCATCATGTCCTACACTGTTGGGTGGTAGTGGACCTTTTAATTTTGTTTCTACAATTCCCATTATGTCTGGTTCTTTTTCTTTCAAATAATCATTCAGCTCATTCAATCCTGTTATTAATCCATCTATATTTGTGTACGACACTCTTAGTTTTCTGCCACTTCCATTGTGTTCTCTGTTTCCCTTTTGTTTTTCTCTTGTATGTCGACTTTCTTTAGTTTCATATTCACTATTCTCCAATAGAATCTCTCTTTTTCTGACTCCGTTCTTATCTCGTTTTTTTTCCTTTGCTTCAAGTCTTTTCTGTTTTTCTTCCTCTCTTTCCTCTTTATTCATTTCCCTTTTTATCCATACCTTTTTATATTGTTCACTTGTTGCTAGTTTCCCTGTTTTGGATAAGATATTCTCAGCCGTAGTTTGTGACCTGAATTTAATCTTAATTGGTCTGGTCTTGTCTGTACTATATTTCCCTAGCCTGAATTTCTCTTCGATTTGTTTCATTATTTCTGGTTCATCTTCCTGAACTAATTCTAGTAAATTTCTTACTTTTTCATTTTCCTCTTTGATTCTTGTGGTTCTATCTGGGTTATGTTTCTCTTCCATTCCTAATAAAATTATACATTTCTTTTTGTCTGCTAAGTCTCTTACTATATTCTCCTTCTGTCTCATCACTTTAATAACTGAGTTTTCAGTTTGTTCATTCATTTGCTGTCTGATTATGTCAGTGAATGCAACTTTGCTATTTTCTTGAATTTTTTTTCCAACCCTCCTTGTTCTCCTTATTATTCTCCTTTAAGACTTTATTCTCATCTTTTACTTCTTTTAACTGTTTTTTTAATTCTTCAATTTCCTTAGTTAAGTTTTTGTTCGCCTTCTCTAGTTCTTCCAATTTTTCAACTCTCTGTATAATATTGTTAACATGACCGAACCTACGCTCCAAGTCCTCGATCATCTTATCGACCTTCTCTTCTAGTCTTGTCAGTCGGGGGGGGGGGGGGGGGGGGGGGGGGGGGGGGGGGGTTGGGTTGGGTTGTGTCCCCCCCCACCCTCTTTAAATCCCTGGAAAATATTCTCATCACTTTCTACTGTATTGCTCTTATCTATACTTCTAATCTTTACATTTTTATTAGACATTTCATCGTCGTCGGGGGGCCGTTTGTTTACCTTTCGCCTGTCTGCCTGGGCCAAGTCTACTCCTTCCTCATTTCCTTCCATTTCCCTCAGTAATCCCTCCCCTTTTCGTCTTTTCCTACTTTCCTACTGCACGAGCAATTTCCCCCCACCCTGTAAATATAATAGGCACTTCTCTTTGCGTTGGGATCCACAAAACTTCAATTTTCTTCAGAACGTCTTCTAAGCCGTCCATTCGTTGAAGTGTGTGTGTGTGTGTGTATATATATATGTATATATATTTATATATACATACATATACATATATATATATATATATATATATATATATATATATATCAGTGTTCTAGTGAATGATCAAGGTTGTCTTAGTATTAGGTGCAAACCAATACTCAGTTTCATCAGACCTGAGACATTAGATTAATTTTTTGGCAACAACTTTTCTCAGACCCACTGAAACAAAATGAAGGATCTAGGAGGCCTGCAGGGGATGCTGAGGTCTTAGTTGGAATAATGGAAGGATATTATCATGATATCAAAGTGGTTCAGGTGACCAATCAGATGTTTTGCTGTCTAATTGGATTATGTTAACACAACTTTCATCTCAGGCAAAATTCAGACTAGACTAAAGTGGTTCCTAACTGGTGTATTTGTAGAATTTAGAGTCCTTAGAGGCACTATCAAAGACATCCACAGGATATTGTTTGTTTTGTATGATTCACTGCTTTAGTCATGAGAGAAGGATTGTTCACTTTGCTCCCTTTCATGCAAGGGCTATCTTGTTGTCATTTAGGTGATTTGCTAACAGGGTTTGTTTACATTTATTCACATTGTTTTACTTGTACGGAGTCCCCTGTTATGCTTTTTACATGTACAAGACTTTAATTTCCCACATAAAGAGGATGGCTGAGTCAAAACATACTTTTATTTTATTTTGGCTCACCATGGGAGAAAGATATGAAAAGTGAGGGTCAGAAACACCAAAACTAGACTTTATTTACCTAGTTGTATTATACAGGGAGCTATGCTCATGGTGACCCATCCTTGTATCTTTCAGCATCAAGTTTTTTCTGAAAATTTTTAATAGTGTTTGCACACACTGTTTTCTTATTTAATTTATTCCAGGTATCTACCACTCTATGTGGGAAGCTTTTTTTTTCAGATTTCTTCTATAGTTATCCTTTTTTAGTTTCTTTTCATGTCCTCTTGTTTTTCCATTGTCCCATTTTAATAAATCATCTTTATCTAGGATTTCCATTCCTTTCATGATTCTATAAATAGTCAGTAGATTTCCTCTTTCTCTTCTTTGATCCAGCGTTGGTAGTTCCAATTTGGACAATCTTTGTTCGTATGTTAATTTGGAGAGAGTTGGTGCCAACTTTGTCATTGCTCTTTGTATTCTTTCTAATTGTACTTGTTGCAGTAGTTACTCTCACTTTCTGTACGTGTAGTTCACAAATGATGATATGGGTATAGGTGGAAAAGATTCATAATGTTGGGAACCATATATCCAGAGCACTTTACCATCTATTGGAAAATATGATGGCTAAAAACAGGCCAGGGAAACAAGGCTGGGGCCACTTTTACATGATCATAATAAACATGATAAACATTGTGCAAATGAAATAGGTCGCCTTGTCCCATTTATTTATTTTTTATCAACTGTGTGCAGAAGAGGTTTTCAGTTTGTGAAGACTAAGAAGCATATTCAGAACTGGGAACATTACTCATGGAAGCAGTGTGGGCACATTATATGTTCTATGAGTGAAGACTAAGTTTGGAGTTTCATTTCAAGATGGAGTTAGCATTTTTACTGTCTTCATCACTGACTACATTTAAATATTAGAGATTGGGTATTTGATGCCCAGATGTTGGCACCCTGCACATATACAGTAGCTGCCATAAGTTTGGACATGATAATGGTGATGCCAATACTTATGCCATAAATTGGAAATCCCTCACCCTCAATATCCTGAGCAAACCAAATATTTTTTCATATGCCTTGAAGCGAGACCAAGGTTGGCTGCCACTAGGGCATGCAGTGTTTCCAGGCTCAGTGATATTTGAGATTTGACAGGGAGGTTTACGTTTCTGGAGCTTCGAGCTTTGCCTTTGATTTTATGTAAATTCTCAGTGATTTGGCATCTGTATTTACCTAGTTGTATTACATGGGAAAAGAGCTATGCTTGTAATGACCTGTCTTTTTATCTTTCAGCATCTAGTTTGTTCTTAAATTCTTGTATAGTCTGTTGCCTCATTCAATTTGTTCCAGATATCTACCACTCTGTGTGGGAAACTATTCTTTTTCAGATCTCTTCTATAACTAACCTTTTTGAGTTTCTTTTCATGTCCTCTTGTTCTTCTTTTATCCCACATTAATAAATCTTCTCTGTCGAGGACTTCCATCCCTTTCATAATTCTGCAAATGGCCAGTAGATCTCCTCTTTCTCTTCTTTGTTCCTAGGGTTGGTAGTTCCAGTTTGGCCAACCTTTGTTTGTACGTGTTGGTGCCATCTTTGTCATTACTCTTTGGAGTCTTTCCAATTTCTTTATATTCTTTTTTGTACTGGGTGTCCATAGTGTCACAGCATACTCCAATCTTGGTCTTATCAGTGTGACTAATATTTTCTTTACCATTTCCTCATCCAAGTAGTCAAAGGCCATTTTCATTGATCTTAGTAAATTGAAGGTTTTTCCTACTATTTTATTGATATGCTTATCTGATGACATGTCTTTGCTGATAATTACACCTAGGTCCCTTTCCGGGTTAACTTTTTTTTTTATTTCCTTTGTACCAATTTTATATTACCCTGATATTCTATTTTTACTTTTTCCAAACCCCATTATAATACATTTCTTGATGTTGAAGTTCACTTCCCACTTTTGACTCCATTCCCAGACTTTATCCAGGTCTTTCTGTAGTGACTCACAGTCTTCCTCTGTACTTACTTTCTTTAGCAGTTTTGTATCATCTGCAAAGAAGTTCACATAACATTCCATACCTTCATCCATGTCATTTATATATATGGCAAACATTATTAGAGCTAATACAGAACCTTGTGGGACTCCACTTATCATTTCTTCCCACGTTGAGTTTTTGTTTCTAAGTACCACCCTCATTTTTCTCCAATTCAAGAAATCTTTCATCCATTTCAATAACTTACCTTGTACACCATCTATTATTTCAATAGCTTTTTATGTGGTACTTTATCAAAAGCCAGCTATGGGTAGTGGATGTGAAATCGAACATGACAAGATTGCTGATATAGTGGCCCTGTTTAAGGCAGGGCATTGTGTGAAGTAAATCTCTGAAAATACTAGAGTTACAGTGCATTCAATGCAATGCTGGTTGTTACATTTCAATTTCAGTGATGGTGGGGGGCATCACTACCTACCCCACGTCAGTGTTGTGGCAGACCCAGGAAACTCACACCATGCATTCTAAATGTTATTAAGCATGAGATAGACAAGTTTCCTCATAAATTTGCTAAACAAATTCAGCAAGAAAATCCTAGGCTATTAGGTGGTGTGTCTCTTCGCACAGTGCAATGCTGCACCCCCTACCATTCTTGAAACGTTACAACCATTGTTGCACTGAATGCACTGTAACTCCGGTATTTTCAGAGATTTCATTCACAGAATGTCCTGCTTTAAACAGGGCCATTATAACAGCAATCTTGTCATGTTCAATTTCACATCCACCACCCAGGGCCGGCAACACAGACGCCAAACCACTGAGAATTTACATAAAAGCAAAGGCAAAGTGCTGAGCTCCAGAAATGTAATCCTCCACCTGTCAAATCTCAAACAGCACCAAGCCTGGAAACACTGCATGCCCTGGTGGCAGCCAACCTTGGTCTCATTGCCAGGCATACAAAAAATATCTGGCTCGCTCAGGATATTGAGGGCGAGGAACTTCCAATTTGTGGCATAAGTATTGACATCAGCATTATTGTGTCCAAACTTATGGTGTCTATGGTAAACATCCTCCACCACCCCTACTACCACTCTTCCCATCTCTTCCCACTGGCACTGCCTCGAACACCCATGCCCCAACCCTTTATGACACCTGTGCCACAACCCTTCTCTGAGACTCCTCCCACCTCCTCCAGGGGAATGGCACATGTCGGGTCGCATATGCAAATGGATTTAAGCGGAGACCTCACACCACAGCCACCTCAGCTGCTGCTGCCACCGCTGCTACTGCCACAGGCGAGATGAGTGAAAATGACGTGCACCTGCCCATGCTCACCTCGATCCCCCCAGCCACCCCGAACCACCACCTCGACACCAAGGCAAGCATCACAAAGGTGCCGCATGGCACTGACACTTGAGTGCCACATCATAGGGCTCCTTTTTTTATGCATTTTACCTGGTTGTGTTCACCTACAGGATGTTTGGAACAATCTTGGAATGACCTGTCTCCTTTGTGTGCATATATTTATATATACATATATATATAACTTCAGTTCACCACAGACTTTTATATATATTATTTTCTATTTATTTATTTTTTCTAAACTCAAAATGCTCTGGCTGTAGATCACTCTTTGAGGGGCTCTATGGTCAGCCATCCTAAGGTACATCAGAAACCAAGTATCAATGGATTTTTACTCCAGGTGGATTTACCTAGTTGTATTACACGGGAAGGGAGCTATGCTCGTAGTGACCCGTCTTTGTATCTTTCAGCATCAAGTTTTTTCTTAAAATCTTGAATAGTATTTGCATCCACACCACACAAAGAGAGAAGGAGCATATGTCAAATGCCCCAAAACACAGAAATAGTAGGAGGGGAAGGGGAATAAGATGAGATTGGTGTGGGTGAAGGAGATGAGTGAATGGCTGGAGGAAGTAGAATAGAAGCCTTTAAGGGGAGTTCTGAAAAAGACAAAATTACCTTTATGTTGTTGTTGTTTATCATTTTAAGAGGACAAGGAAAATAGGATCATCCTACCCATCTTTATCTCCTGATTTTGGGGGCTGGGTGGACCCTGACAGTACTGGTTGGGTTACTGACCCCCTCCATGGGGTAACCTGCCATATTACAGTAAGGTCTCTATATATGAACATACATTAATCCATTTTGGATCCCTGTTGATTAACCAAATTGTTCTACCATGTGATAGTCCAGTGGATACCATCTTGAACTCAAGAGCAGGTGATTGTGAGTTTGATTCTTGTAACCCACTGCAGGCTTGCTGTGTTGGTTCCTGACAATCCAGGCCAGGCGGGGCAGACTACCTAACATTGCCCCCCCCCCCCATTGAAAATAAATAGAATAAAATAGAATAATAAATAATAATAGGAAAAAAATGGCTGACAGGGCTTTGCACTACCAGGGATTTCTCACTTCATACTGTGTGGGAATGGGATGGTGAGTTTTTAAGTTCTAAAACCACCCCTATAATCTTAGGCCTTAGTGTTGCTATGCACATTTCCTTCAGCCCTCACACGAAGGATCTGAAAGTAAAAATTAACAAGAAACTAAATGTGACTATACTAATAAGTGAAGAGATAGGTAAATGTGTGTTGGAGTGGAAAGTTTCTTCAAAGATAATGTAGATGAAAATGAAACTAGGATGGAAGATGTAGGTCTTTGTAAATGCAAATGGGCCTTGTAGTGAGAAGAGTGTCGAGGAAAGGGAGGCCTTTGGGATATAGTTAAATGAGAGGACAGAGGATTTAGGGAGAAGTGTCAATGTACTGGTATTGGGAGATCTCAATGATAGGGTAGGAGACAAACCAATAGATGTAGCGGTTGGGCAATGTCGAGTTCCAGGAAAAAAATGTAGTGGAGAGATAATGGAGATGTGTTTAGAGAGTTGATGATAGCAAATACAGTGTTTAGGAAGAAAGTCATGGATAAGTATACATGGGAGAGGGTGGTAGATAGGGTTTTAATGGGCTATATAGTGGTAACCAGGAGAAGAGTAGGAAGAGTTTTGGATGTACAAGTTCTAAGAGGAGAGTGTGGGGGAATATCAGATGATTTTTGGTGGAAGGTAAGTTGAGAGTAGAGGATAGATGGAGAAAGAGAAAAGGACAGAAGGTAGGAAGGTGCTTAGAGTAAACTTTTAATGAGAAAGAGAAGGAGGAGTACAAGAAGAAGCTGAGAGAGGAGTGGGGGGAATAAAGGATAGAATAGAGCTAGGAGTGGAGAAAGAATGGAGATGTTTCAAGGAGGGAGTCACAAAGTGTGCAAAGATGGTGTGTGGAACAAGGAGGATAGGAAGAAATAGATGGAAGGTTAGTGAATGATGGGATGATTAAGCAAAGAAGAGAAGAAATGAACATTCACAGATTGGTTACAAAATAAGATGAGAGAATCATATCAGAGGTACAAAGAAAAGAGAAGTAAAGCATAAGATAAAGGAGGCAAAGAGGAGAGCAGATGTGAAATAGAGTAAGAGTATGACAGAAACTTTTGAAAGTAATAGAAAGATGTTTTGGAAAGAAATTAATAGAGGAAGAGAAGGCAAATCAAGCAGAGAAGAAAAGGTTAAAGGTGCAGATGGAGAGATGATAATAGAAGAGACAGCAGTAAGAAGAAGATGAGTGTATTATTTTAGGGAGTTGCTAAATGTGAAGGAGGATAGGGAGGAAAAGGTAGTTCCAGTGGGAAGTGTTAAGAAAATGACAGTGATGAGTGAGGGAAATGGAGGAGAAATAAGGAAAGATGAGGTGAAAGCAGTTATTAAAATGATGAGAGCAGGTAAGGCACCTGGGTTGGATGGGTGTCATGTATAATGTCTAAAAATGGGAGGTACAGTGATGGTGGACTGGCTGGTGAGGTTTTTTAATGTTTGTCTAAAGAGGGTAGAGTGCCGGAGGACTGGAGGAATGCCTGTATAGTTCCATTTTACAAAGGAAAAGGGGACAAGTGTGAGTGTAGTAGTTTCAGAGGGATCAGTTTGTTAAGTGTAGTTGGGAAGGCTTATGGGAGGGTTTTGATTGAGAGGATTAGGAGAGGAACAGAGGGAGTAATTGGTGAGGAACAGTGTGGGTTTAGGACAGGTAGGGGTTGCATGGATCAGATTTTTGTGGTAAAAGACATATGTGAGAAAGCTTTAGGAAAAGGTAAGGATGTTTTTTGGGCCTTTATTGATTTGGAAAAGGCTTTTGACAGGGTAGACAGAAATGCACTGTTGGAGGCATTGCAGATATTTGGGATAAGTTGAAAGCTTTTAAGTGAAGTCAGGAGTTTTTATGAGAGTAGTAGAGCTTGTGTTAGGATTAGAAATGAAGAGAATGAGTGTTTGAGTTAAAGGTGGGACTTTGCCAGGGATGTGTTATGTCACCTTCGCTGTTCAATTTATACATGGATGGGATGGTGCAAGAGGTAAACACAAGGGTAATGGGCCAGGGATTGGAAATGGTTAAAGAAAATAAAGAAAAATGAGAAATAAGCCAGTTGTTGTTTGCTGATGACACTGTTCTTGTGGCAGAATCATAGGACAGATTAAGAAAGTCAGTGATGGAGTTTGGGAAGGTGTGTGAAAGAAGGAAGTTGAAGATAAATGTGGGTAAAAGTGAGGTGATGAGATGTACAAGGGGAGAGAATGGCAGCAAATTAGAAGTGAGTATTGAGGGAGAGAGACTGAAGGAAGTGGATCACTTTAGATACTTGGGTGCAAATGTGGTGGGAAAGGAGTGGAGGTGGAGGTAGAGGTAGAATGTAGATTGAGAGAAGTGAGTAAATGCCTTGGGGGATTAAAAAGTGTAATGAGAAATAGACATTTGGGAATGGATGCTAAGAGGAGAGTGGAGGAAAGAGTGATTGTGGTGACACCACTGTATGGGGTAGAAAATGAAAATAAGAGAGGAAGAGTTTAAATGTGTTTGAGATGAAATCCCTGAGAAGTATGGTAGGAGTTACCAGGCTGGATAGAGAAACAAATAGGTGAGGAGAAGAATGGAGGTGGAAAAGGAGTTGGGAGATAGAGTTGACAAAAGAGTATTGGGATGGTTTGGACACATGGAAAGAATGAAGGAAGGAAGATTAGTAAAAGAAGTGTGCAAGGCAGAGGTGGAAATGAGTGAACATGAAGTGGAGACCAAAGATGAGATGGATGGATGGGGTAAAAGGGGTATTGAGAAAGAGGGGATATCTGTTGAGGAAGGATGGAAGAAGACAGAAGATAGGGTGAGTGGAGAATGATTGATGTTGTGATGCATGGAAGGGAGTGGATGGGGGATAGGGATGTGTAAATGAAATTTTGATGCAACCCAAAGGGGTTTCTCCCCATTTCTTTTTCTGCATGAGGGGATGGAGAGGAGGGTGTCACTGATTAAGTGAAGCAGCCTTGCTGTGGATGTGCTGTGTCTTGCTACATTGCCTCTAACCCAGGACAGTGGGCCAGATGCAGGGATGACTTGTCATTTAGGAGGAGGCAAGAAAAGAGGGAGGGAGGGATGATAAAGGAGAGTGGAGTATGTGTGGATAAAATGGGTGGGAGTAGATTTATGCCTTTGACTTTGGCTACCTCCCTTATAAGGGGGAAAAAGCTATTGGTATATGTATGTCTGTATGAAGTTAGAACTGTGCTAATGGGATCCCATTTGTGTATATCCATTTGTCAAACTTAATCTTAAATTCACTTATAATGTCTGCCAAGATTATTTAATCTTTCAATATGTTCCATAAATTGGTGCCTTGCGACACTGCTTATGACCCAGGGCAGTGGGCAGGGTGCAGGGATGACCCGTCATCCAGGAGGTGCTCAGATGAGAGGAAGGGTGGGAGGGGTGTGGAGGGTATTTAGGGATGAAATGGGTGGGAGTGTTTTTATGCCTTTCCCTTTTTGGCTACCTCCCTTGGAAGGGGGAAAAAGCCTTGGTATATGTATGTATGTATGTATATAGAAAACTGTACTTCCTCATGTCCTTTAGGTATGTTGTCCTTATTTTCTTGCTGTGTCCTCTTGATATTATTTCAGCCTCTATCACTAGGTTCTCAGTGTCATTTTTCCCATGTCTTTCTCTATTCTAAAAATATTCATCAGATCTCTTTTTCTTTACCTCTCCAGCCTAGGCAGTCCCAGTTTTCCCAACCTCTCTTTATATGTCTTCTCTGCCAGGCTATGAATGGTTTTAGTCACTGGCCTTTGGAGTCTATGAATATACATACATACACACACATTTAATAAGAACAATCAAAGTGGCATTTACATACCTGGATGAAGAAATGGTGAAGAAAATATTAATCACTTTGATAAGACCAAGATTGAAATATGCAGCAACGATGTGGTCACCAAATACAAAAAAATGTATAACAAAACTTAAAAGAATACAAAGAGCAATTACAAAATTGGCACCAACACTCTCAAAACTATCATATGAAGAGAGACTAGCAAAACTTGAGCTACAGACACTAGAGCAAAGAAGAGAGAGAGGAGATTTGATAACTATTTACAGAATCATGAAAAGCATAGAAATTATTGATAGAGAGGATCTAATAAAATGGGATGAAAGAAATACAAGAGGACCCAGAAAGAAAATCAAGAAAGACAGCTATAGAAGAGATCTGAAAAAGAATAGCTTTCCTCACAGAGTAATAGACATTTGGAACAAGTTAGATGAGAAAGTAGTGTGTGCAAAAACAATACATGAATTTAAAAATAGTTTAGATAAAATGAGATATAAAGACGGGACACCACGAGTATAGCTCCCCTTCCCGTAAAATACAACTAGGTAAATACATATACACATATATACCTACATATATATATATATATATATATATATATATATATATTCACCTAGTTGTATTTTACAGGAAGGGGAGCTATGCTCGTGGTGTCCTGTTTTCATATCTCATTTCATCTAGACAGTTTTTAATTTCATGTATCGTTTTTACACATACCACATTTTCATCTACCTTGTTCCAAAAGTGTATTATCCTGTGGGGAAAGCTGTTCTTTTTCAGGTCTCTTCTATAATTCTCTCTTTTTTTTTTTCTTTTCTTTTTTTTCCATGTCCTCTTGTATATCTACTATGCCATTTTATTAAATCCTCTCTATCAATAATTTCTATGCCTTTCTTGATTCTATAAATAGTTATCAAGTCTCCTCTCTCTCTTCTTTGCTCTAATGTCTGCAGCTCAAGTTTTGCCAGTCTCTCCTCATATAATAGTTCTGAGAGCATTGGTACCAATTTTGTAATTGCTCTTTGTATTCTTTCAAGTTTTGTTATACATGTTATTGTACTTGGTGACCACGTTGTTGTTTGGTCTTATCAAAGTGACTAGTATTTACTTCACCATTTCTTCGTCCAGGTATGTGAATGCCACTTTGATTGTTCTTATTAAATTATAGGTTTCTCTAAAAATGTTGTTTATATGTTTCTCAGGGGACATATTATTCATAATAAGGACTCCCAGGTCCTTCTCATTTTCAACTATTTTTAATTTCTTCCTCTCCCAATTCATATGATTCCACTATTCTTTTTTTTTTCTTTTTTTTTCTTTTTTTCTCCTTCCAAATTCCATTATGCTACACTTCTTAATATTAAATTCCATCTCCCACTTCCTACTACATTCCCATACTTTATTGAGATCACTCTGCAGGGACTCATAATCTTCTGCAGTGTTCACTTTTTTCAACAGTTTTCCATTGTCCACAAAGAAGCTCATATAACTTTCAATTCCTATATCCATATCATTAATATATATAGCAAACATTATTGGGGCCAGTACTATTACTTGTGGAACTCCACTAATCACTTCATCCCAATTAGAATGTTTGTCTCTTATCACCACTCTCATTTTTCTTTCATGCAAGAAGTCTTCCATCCACTTCAGCAGTTTGCCCTATATTCCTCCTGCAGTTTCTAGTTTCTTTAGCAATTTCTTATGTGGCACCTTATCAAAAGCTTTTTTCAGGTCTAGAAATGCTCAATCAGCCCATCCATCTCTTTCTTGTATTACATCTATTAGTCTTGAATAGAAACACATCAAGTTTGTGACACATAATCTTCCTTGTCTAAATCCAAATTGCCTTGGATTTAGTACATTGTTTTATTTCCAAATGCTTTACCCATCTAATCTTAATAATTCTTTCACAAATTGTAGCTACCAAACTTGTAAGAGAGACTGGTCTATAGTTTGTAGGGTCTTCCTTGTTTCCCCTTTATGTAATGGTACTATATTTGCTCTTTTCCAATCTTCTGGAACTTTTCCTTCTTTCAATGAACTGCTTATTAGACTATGTATTTTGTTTGTTAGTTCATTCCTGCATTCTCTCAAAATCCAATTTGCCATTTCATATGGACCATGTGATTTTCTGACATCAAGATTACTCAAGTGATTCATTGTTTCTTTCCTTGTTACTTCTATCTCTTTCATAGGGGGGACTTTCTCCTCCCACTTGACATCTCTAAGTTGTATGTTCTCCCTCGCAAACACTGATTTAAAATGTTTGCTCATAATTTCTGCCATTTCTATTTCCTCTGTGTATTCAACTCCTCCTAGCCATAATTTCACTAGTTCTTGTTTGTTTTTCAGTTTGTTGTTTATAAATCTATAAAATAGTTTTGGTTGATCTTTACATTTTTCTATGACATCCTTTTTGTATTTTCTCTTTTCTTCTCTGTGCACTTGTACATATTGATTTCTATAACTAGTATATATTTTCCATTTTTCAGGTCTTTTGTCTTTCTTCCATTTTATCCAAGCTTTATCCCTTTTGTCTTTTAACTCACTACATCTTTTGTTGTAAGCCTACCAACATTTTACATATCCTTTTTCTTGTTTTTGTCTTAGAACATACTTTTTCACTCCTTTATAAAGTTTTGTCAAAATATTCCATTTCTCTTCTACTGGTGTTTCCTCCTTGTGTATCCTTTCCCAGTGTGCTTTTTTAAAAAATTCTCTTATTTTATCAAAATTTGTTTTTCCCATACATCAATCTTCCCTTTCTATATTGTTCGTTTTTTTTCTGTGTATTTTTCCTCATTTAGTTCCAGTTCAACTAATATGTGGTCAATTTTACTCAGTAGTGTCTTATATTCAATCTTGTCCACTATTTCAAGTTCTGATGTGATTATTAGGTCCAGTCCTGATGGTTCTTCCTCATTTCTATGCCTAGTATTCTCTTGTATCCATTGCATCATTGTATGTTCTATAATCATCTCAAGTAGTACATTTCCCCATAGGTCATCTCCTCCTTTTGCTGTCATCTCTTCCCAGCAGATTTCTTTACAATTAAAGTCACCCATTATAACTATTCTTCCTCCATTTTCCATTATCTTATTTAGTGTTATCCATGTGTCTTCTAACATATTTTTGTGTTCTCTCTCATCCTACAAAGCCATTTTAGGAGGCACATAATTTACCACAAACTTCCTGCTTTTCTTTTCCCTGTCCTCTATTTCCATCATAATCATCTCTATTCTTTCCGTATATAACATTCCTCACATTTATATCCTTCTTAGTCAGGAACATAACTCCACCCCTTTGTTTTACTTTTCTGTTTCTAATCCAATAATTATTTACACCATGTCCTACACTGTTGGGTGGTAATGAACCTTTCAATTTTGTATTTATAATTCCCATTATGTCCGGTTCATTTTCCTTCAGGCAATCATTCAGTTCATTCAAGCCTGTTATTAAACCATCTATATTTGTGTAAGACACTTTTAATTTTCTGTTACCTCCATCCTGGTTTTTGTTTCCCTTCCGTTTTTCTCTCCTATGAACCATTTCCTCACTTTCATATCCACTACTCTCCAATAGAATTTCTCTTTGTCTAACTCTGTTCTGTTCTCGTTTTTTTCCTTAGCTTCCATTCTTTTTGTTTTCTCTCCCTCTCTTTCCTCATTATTCATCTCTCTTTTTATCCATACCTGTTTATACTGATAACTTTTTGCTAGTTTCCCTGTTTTTGATAAGATATTCTCTGCTGTCGTTTGTGACCTGAATTTAATCTTAAATGGTCTGGTTTTGTCTATATTGTATTTCCTCAATCTATATATTTCTTTAATTTCTTTTCCTATTTCTTGTTCATCTTCTTGAACTATTTTTGATAACTTCTTTACTTTTTCCGTCTCCTTTACTCCTGTAGTCCTATTTGGATTATGCTTCTCTTCCATTCCCTATAATTATAAATTTCTTTTTATCTGTTAAGTCTCTTACTATATTCTCCATCTCTCTCATCACTTTAATAACTGTGTCCTTAGTTTGTTCTTTCATCTGTTGTTTCACTATATCTCTATATTCAATTTTGTTATTATCTTGGACTTTTTTCCACCTGCTTGCCTCTCTTGCTATAGACTCTTTATTCTCTTTGTTATTTTTCTTTAATTCCTCATTCTCATCCTTTACTTCTCTTGTCTTTTTTATTCTTCTATTTCTTTAGTTAGGTTTTGATTCTCCTTTAGTTCTTCCAGTTTATCAAATCTTTGAGTAACTAGTGCTAATTGGCTAAACCTAACCTCCCATGCTTCGTTCATTTTTGTTAGTTTCTCTTCTAGACTTACTAGTCAAGGAAGGTTGTCATCACCTCCCTCATTAAATCCATAGAAGTAATTATCTCTTTCCATTGAGCTGCTATTATCTATATTTCTAATTTCAATACCTCTGCTCACCTGTTCGACCTTGTGTGATCTGCGCACCCTTTGTTTACACCCCTTCTGATGTATGGGGCCCGTTCATCCCCTTCCTCAATTTCTTCCATTTTCCTTAATAACCCCTCCCTTTCTTTTTCTTCACCTTCCCACTACACCATGAGCTTTCCCCCTTCCCTACTAATACAACATAGGTATGTGTGTGTATATATATATATATATATATATATATATATATGTATATATATATATATATATATATACATATATTTATTTCATTTTGTGAAGTGACCATGTACCGACTGATAGTATGGCATGAAATAACAAATTTTCAGCAAGCATTTTTTTTTTTTTTAGGGTGGCCCAGGAATTCGGGTGGAGGGCACTAACAACGGTTATCTTGCATTGGGTCAGACCTGCTCTCCTCACTTTGACCAGGTACGGTTATTCTTAAATGTAATGTTTCCTGTTCTTCCTCCACTTTACTTGTAACTGGCAATTAAGTCAGAATTTACTATATATAATGGATATTCACTAGTTCTTCTTTTATGATATAATGTATAGGCAATAGTTATCCAGTATTTTTTGAAACACTGATAAATGACTTTTGTTCAGGTTGTGACAACTCAGATATCTCACGAGGACTTTCAGGAAGACAATGAAGAAGACTACTCTGTCGCCAGCAACCAAGACCTCCGTCCCACAATGCAGGAGAAAGTAGGCAAAGGCAGCACGAGGGCTGATTCTTCCACCGCCACCTCTTCAGTGTCCTCTGGAGGAGATAAACCTGGACTGAAAGACCCAACCTTGGTTTCCTCGCCTACGGGAGGAGGAGACATCCCTCTGACCCTGATCATGGTTCTACAGGAACAGGGACACCAGGGAGAGGTGAAGAGCCCTGCAATGGTTCCTCACAGCTTGGCCACGCCAAGCTGAACTGTCCTATGGGCTTCCCCTTACAGGAGGGAAGTAAGGCCAGTCAAGGGGTCTTCCTTCAAAAGAGCAGAAGTAGCAGAAGACAATAGCACCTTATACCATTCAGATTTCTAGTAAAATGAGGTACCATTTGCACTGCATACCTAGGGTCTTATACAGAAATCTTTGTGTTTCTTATACAAACAGAGTACTCCCAATGAAAGGAATCTATAGAAGTTCATTGTTAACTTAGTCAAGCCGAGGTCACCACGGCCTGTGGGAGGATTCCAGCCAAATCTTTGCTCAAACAAGGAGGCTCTTTATACCTCCGCTAAAGGTCAAGCTAACGATCATTGTTCAAATTTTAATGATCATAACAGTCATGAAGGGAGACTTTTTCTCTAAATGTGAAACGCCTGTATCACATTGTGTTACCGTGCATCATTCCTAATAATATTTCCTAAGAATACTTTATCCACCTGGGAATACTACAAGTTGAGAAACTTCCAAAGCAGTGAATTATCTGAAAGTTCAACATGTAGAAGCAGTACAGAAAGGTTTTATCCATTGAGAAAAAAGTAAACAAACACTTGGCTAACTTTACTGCAAGTGCTCAGACATCTGTCATAGATGATCCTTTGGTGCAAATAGACTATGTAGTGACATACAGGTGTTCATTCCATTGTGTATGGCCATTAACAAGGCCGTGATTGGTGACTTTTTTCCTCTTTTGTTTCCTCCAATCACAGCTGGGCATTTTTATGACATCACGTCTCACTTCAGGTCAATGTTCTATTCCTCGCGGTAGTCCGCTGACAGCAAGTTGCAAGTCACTCATGAGAGTAGGTGCTGCTAGCTACAAGCGGAGGAGTCACTTTATAGTATTTGAAGGAACAGTTTGACCTCTTTTGTTAATGTTGTGTGAAGTTATGACATACCTCGGTACTTACTTCAAGTTGTTGGTATGTGTACGTATCCTCTTTGTCATATGAATTTACTCACAAGCCTTTCTGGTAATTTTGGCCAGATAATCTTAAAAAAGAAGAAAAAAATATCTCAACGTTTTACACTCATAATCTCGACAATGAGGTCAAGCCCTTCAGTACAGGGATGCATTGTACGATTATGTTGTGGCAAATGCCAGATGATCATGTTCAGTTGAGAAATGGTTGGACTTCATCCTAAAAGGGTTTACAATTAGCTGAAACCCTGTTTAGGCTGGAAATCACCTCTCAGCAACATAACAGAATTGTCTGGTCACTGGTACGACAAAATCAGTAATGTGCCATGGTATTGAAGAGATTAATCCCCTAGGTTATGTCACTATTTTAAGAAAGATACATAAATATAGTTTAAGGTAATCTTAATTGTACGAATGGTACTTCTGGGTAAAGCAAACTACTGTACTTTAAGAAACCATCTTTCACACACACACCCCTTTTCATACAAGATATGTCCCCAGTGACAGACATGCACAGACTGTGTGTCTTGTTAATGAAGTTACAGAAAATTCTCCAGAAAAGTACCATGGAGATGTCTCATTACAGCCCAGCTTCCATTGGTTCTTGCTTACTGAACCCCGGAGAATATGTTTCCCCAAAAATAATGACATGTATTGGGTGGATTTTTTATTCCATAAGGTGTTAGGTCATACATTGATTTTCTTCATGAATACTAGGGTCACCAACCCAACCAACACTGGTAAGCTAGCCCCCAAAACCAAAGGAAAGATAGGACAAAAATCCTTGTCTCATATATAGATATATAAAATGTGTATAAAACTTGTATATTTATACAGATATATAGTGTTGGTGATTAACTACAAAAGGAAAAAAGTGAAGATTTGAGAAAGCAAAAATAGATTACTGTAAAGCTATGAAGCAGCCCAATGAGATGATTTCAGATAGTATGGCAAAGATCCCAGACACATTTAACCCTTTCCATACCTTATGGTACTCTGGGGTGCCACCAAGCTATTTTATTTATTTCTGTGGTACCCCTTCTATAGCTAAGGATGTTTTTCTTCCTCTATTTTTTTCTTTAATTTTTATATATATTTTTTTAATAAATTAAGGGAATTACTGTTTGAGTATGGGGGAGTTAGTTTAATGTGGGATGGGAATTGTGATAAACATGGTTAAGATTCATGATGTGAAGAGGTATTTTTTCTTTCGAAGTCGAGGCAAACAGGGTCAGGGAGGAAGACCCCAACCAGAGCCCTAGTAATTGTATTATTGAGTGGGTGTAGGTGTGGAACAAATGAGAGTAAAAGGGAGGAGATTGGTAATATGTTTGAGAGAAGAGATATGGATGTGTTAGCACTGAATGAAACAAAACTGAAAGGGGAAGATAAATTTGAGTTTAGGAGTGTGGTAGGTAGGGTATCAGGAATGGTGAGAAGGAAGAAAGAGTGACATTGTCGACAACTGAATGGAACAAGTGGCATCAAGGCTGATGTGGGTGAAAATATATGCTGGTATGTATAGCCCCAGTAGTGAAAAAAGTGAGGAAGAGAGCAAAGCATTTAGGGATGATTCAAATGAATGTGTGGAAAGTTGTGGGAGAAATGTGACTATAGTAACTATAGGGAGATGTAAATGTTAGAGTAGGAGATAAGCCAGTGGATTGAGTAGTAGGGAATTATGGTGTGTCAGGAGGGAATGAAAACAGAGATGTATACTCTCCTCATATATCCTTCAAAAAAATCTTTCATCCATTCAAGTAGTTTGCCTCTCAGTCCTCCAATGTGCTCCAATTTCCACATGGGTTGACAGAGGTACTTTATCAAAAGCTTTCTCTAGGTCCAGGTACACACACTCCACCCACCCTCTCTTGCAATACATCAGTAACTCTAAGTTAAAGCTTAAAAAGTGTGACACACACAATCTTCAAGATCTGAAGCCAATCTAATTGTCTGTCATTACATTTTGGTTTTACTATTTTCAAGATATTTGGTCCATCAATCTTTCACAATCCTTTCACATGATTTCACTCTTGTGCTGGTCAATATCAGCCTATGATTTAGTCATATCTTTTTACTTCCACCTTTGTGAATTGGTACCACATTTGCTTCTTTTCCCATCAAGTTGCATACATACATAAATATACATTACATACATACATATACTAAGGCTTTTCCCCCCTTTCAAGGGAGGTAGCCAAAAAGGGAAAGGCATAAAAACACTCCCATCCATTTCATCCCTTTTTCCCCCTTACAAGGGAGGTAGCCAAAAAAACAGAGGCATAGAAACCACTCCCATCCATTCCATCCCCTACATACTCCACTCCTCTCTACCCTCTTCCCTCCCTCTTATTTTGGCACCTCCTGGATGATGGGTCATCCCTGTATCTTGTCCACTGCCCTGGGTCAGAAGCAGTGCCACAAGACAGCACATACATAGCAAGGCCATTTCATTAAATTGGTGACCCCCCCTTTCAGTCCCCTCATGCAGAAAAGGAGAAGACGGGGAGAAGTTCCTTCAGGTTGCATCAATTTATTCCACATACATACTCCCTCACCCCCCATCCCCCACCCACTCCCCCTCATACATCACAGCATCATCCATACACAACCATTCTCCATTCACCCTTATCGTCTGTCCTCTCCCATCCTTCCTCAACCCCTCTTTCCCAATGCACTATGTCTTTTTTCAATGAACATACAATAAAACTGATTCTTGTCTGCTAGTTGTTCTTTAGGAATCCAGTTTGAGATCCCATCAGGTCCTGAAGCTTTTGTCACATCCAATGATCCCAAATGATTGAGCACCTCCCTTCTTTTCGCTGAGTGACTTATAGGATAATTTGGTGGTTGAGGCCAACTTCATGGGGGCCACAGGTCTCTTACAAGAGAAAATAGAAAAAGGATCGGTTGATTGATTCTGGATATTGCTCAGTAGCACCTCTTTGGTAAGGAAAGGGTTCAGAACTTTTGAAACTACGAGGTTTTGGAGATAATTGGGGGAGACAAAACTGAGAAGGCACCAAGAATATTGAAAAGAGGAGAGAATAGGAGGGATATGCTATGAAAATGCTATAGAAAAAGAAAGGCCTCAAGTAACTGGAAGAAAGCATGTTCATTGTTTATTTTCATTAACAAAAGAAAAGGAGACAGGAGGAAGTGCAGAGATTACACTTTGAGTTGATCAAATATTCCAGATAAGGTATATGAAAGGATGTTGACAGTGTAGGAGACGAGAAAAATTTAGAAAATAGTTTAGAAAGAAAAGGTTATGCCTAGATCAGATGTTTCCAAATAAACAAATCTTTGAAAATTAAGGGAAGATAATTGTTGCCTTGAGTTTCACCAACTGGAAACCCACAACGCCACAGTGGCTGGTAATAGCCCTTAGATTGTCCCAGATATTTCTGTGCAAAGAAACTTTGAACTGCTGTGTGTGTTGTATTACTTTGGGATAATTTCTGTTACTGGCTTATAGTAGTGAGAAGAAGGAAGGCATCACTGATGATTAGCTCTCCCTATCTGAAAAAGTGGAGGAAATAGTCTGGAAGTCAGGTGTCAGCTTCTCAAGGCTGCATGTCCAGATGAAGGTAAGGGTGTTGAGTTCTGAAGATAGGAGACAGGAAGATGATTCTCTCTTACATCTATCATTCAGGACCACCACTTACAGCTACCTGTCATCGGTCTTGGTTGAAAAAAAGGAAAGATATGTACAAAATGTGGATATATCATGGAAAATGCTGGAGAGATATGGAGTGAAAAGGAAGTTGCCAAAGATATTGAAAAGCATGTGTGAAACTAGATAAGAGACAGTTGTTTAGCGCTAAGGCCAAGCTGAAACAAGGATGTGTGAATTTATCATAGTTTTATATTATATTTTAAGGATAAAGTCACAAAAGAAGCTGTCATAAGGATGGGAAGTGGAGAAGCAGAAGGGAAAGGAGATAGGCTTTGAGTCATATATTTTCTGCAATTGTGGTATTGGTAAGTGTTGAAATGCTGTGAAGATCAGTGACATTTTCTGGAGATACATATGCAAATGTAAACAAAAGTGTACTTGGAAGATGGAAAAAATGGAAAGGGCATATTAAATAAAAAGTAATAGGATAAAGACAACTATTCAGATAGGGATGAAAGTGATAGTAAATAGAAGTATGAGACAAGAAAATTGTTGAAAAGAAATAATGTGTGAGAGAATGCTAATAAGAATTTGTATTTTGTCACCAATTACCAGCTCTTATCTTCTTGGGATAATGTGGTGAAATACCAATAAGAGCAAAAGGGTAGTAGAACCAGTGCTTCTGTATGGAAATGACTTGTGTTGTGAACACAGTGGTTGGGAAACGAGAAAAGTAGGAGCAGTGGAGATATATTGTTTTAGGAGTCTTTGCAGTAGAAGGAAAACTAAAGAAATAAGACAAGAGAAATGTAGGGAAATGTGAGTGTAGGAAAGAAATTAATGAGGGCTTGGATGATGTAGGGACTTGTAAATATGAAAATGAAAGAGGGCTGATAACAAAGAAAAATGTTTTGGAGGTGGATGGGAAATTATGTAAGAGGGGAATGAGTATAATGTGACATGTTAATGTAAGTGTGCATGATGAGAAATTAGATAGACATGAAGGAAGCAGAAATTCAGGTGCAAGGCAGATGAAAGTGGTACTGTACTGCATGATGGACATATAAGGAACAGGGAAGAAAGGAAAGGGAACAGATGGAGATTAGTAAAGAGAAAGGATACTGAATGGATTTAGTATATGTATGGAAAGTAAGGCATTTGGGAATGGATACAAAGAGGAGGTTGTATGAAGGGGTGATTGTGCTGATGGCATTGGATGGGGTAGAGACTTGAAATTTAAGAGAGGTAGAGAATAAAAGTTTAAATGTGTTTGAGATTATCTGAGAAGTATGGTAGGGGTTACTAGGTTGGATAGGGTGAGAAATGAGGAGGTGAGTAGGACAGCAGGGATGTAAAAGGAGATGGCAGATAGGGCTGATGAAAGGTTATTGGAATGGTTTGAATACACGGGAAGAATGAGTGATGAAAAATTAGTAAAAGAGGTGAGTAAAGCAGAGGTGGAGGAAGTGAACTTGAGGGGATGAGCGAGGATGAGATTGATGGATGGAGTGAAGGGGGCATTGAGTAAGAGGGAAATGTCTATTGAGCAAGGAATGAAAAAGGCAGGAGACGGATAAGTGGAGAGTGACTGTATATAGATGATACTGTTATGCAAGGGAGGGAGGGGCTGGGGATGGGTGGTAGGGGATACTTACGTGTGAATGATATTTTGACACAGCCTGAAGGAATTTGTCCTGTCTTCTCTTTTTCTGCATAAGGGAAAGGAGAGGGGAGGTCGCCGATTAAATGAAGTGGCCTTGCTGTGGATGTACTGTGTCTTACTACATTACTTCTGACCCAGGGCAGTAGGTGGGAAACAGGGATGACCTATCATCCATGAGGAGCCAAGATGAGAGGGTGAAAAGGGTAGTGGATGGGGGTAGAATGGGTGGCTACCTCCCTCATAAGGGGTGGCTACCTCCAATAAAAGGGGTGACTACCTCTCTTATAAGGGGAAAAAAGCTCTTGGTATATAGATACGGGTGTGAGTGAATTAATTAAGGGCTTTCTTCATACACAAGGAACATGGAAAGTGGAAACAATGAGAGTGAATAATTGGTTTAGCATGTATGGTTGTTAGTTGGCTGGAGTTTGTTTTATAGGAAATGAGGAAAATGGGTCACCTTTCCACTCCCTTTTGTTTATATGGTCAAAGGTTGGAAGATCCATATGTACTGGGATGTAAATGGAGGTAGTAGGGACTTCAGTGCAAGAAATTATAACTTATGGAAACATGTTGTGGATACAGAAGTTATCAAAATAGGATAAAGGAAATGAAGATAGACTGTTTGCATGTTTTTATAATGACCCTACTGATGGGATGCCAGAGTAATAAGGAAAAAAATCTAAAAGTTATGAAGATGGGAAAAAAGCATGTTTGCTAGCATGAGTATGCTAAGGTAACAAAGGGGTTCAAATTGGCTAAAAAGAATTCATAAGTCCAAGGTAGAGAGAAAAAAAAATAGAAAATTGAAAATAGAAGGGAAGGAAAGTGTCAGGCAATGAAAAAGAAATGGGTAAACATAAAGAGGGAACAGAAGTAGAGCTAGGAGAGGAGTAGAAGGGAGTGGTGAGCAAAGGAGATAAAGGGAGGGAATTACACAATGGAAAGTAGAAATATAGAAGTAATTAGATAGGATTGTTTATCCTTTCCATTTCATTATCTTTTTTTTTTTATGTGAAGTTGTTGTTGTTGTTGTTGTTGTTGTCGTTCCCTAGACTGTCTGTCCGAGCAGTCCCGTCTCCCCAAGGAAGGCCACAGCCGAAACTGGGTTTTCCCACAAATCCTTTATAGAGTGTATGTTGTGTTGTTTGCGTGCATGATTGTGTATAATGTGAAGTTGTACATTAGTGTGGATGTTTTAATTTTTCTGTTTGAATATGGTCTGCTATATGAGGTGATGATGAGATGATTGGTTTGGTGCATAATGGAAGCTACCTAGGGCTAGGAGTGCTTGAGCTTCTTAGCAAGTACAACTCTTTTCTCAGCGCACATTTACGGAGACATGCCAACAAGGGAAGTGGTAATGTATACCTCTCCTCAACAGTATGTAATGAACTGATCAATATGTTAGGTGAAAATGTTATGTCTACCATACTATCAGAAGTTAAAAAGGCCAAATATTACTCCATATCTATGGATTTCACTCTAGACGACTCATATGGACCAGCTATGCCTAACCATTTGGTACATATTGCCAGAGGGGCCAGTAGAGTATTTTTTTATGTTTGTACCCTTACTGAATCATACTGGAAAGGAAATTGCAGAAGTAGTACTGAATTTTTTGCAGAAACACAATATTCCCATCTGTGACTGTTGCAGTTAATCATATGATAATGTGAGCAACATGTCTGTAAAATACAGTGGCACCCAGCTGCACATAAAACATCAGTGTGAATTTGCAGAGTTTGTTCCTTGTATGGCTCATTCACTGAATCTTGTTGGGATGTGTGCTGCTAAATGTTGCACAGCTGGAGTGACTGTGATATGATTCAACATCTGTATGTTTATCTGGTCAAGTCAACATATTGTTGGTACAAACATTGAGATATGCTGCGGTTTACCAGTTATCAAATGCATGTCAGACACACAATGGCTGGCCTGAACAGATGTTGTAGAAGCCATAACCAATGGCTATGAGCAAAACATAATGGTACTAGAAAATCTAGCAATGGATGAACATCTAAATGCAGGTGCTAGATGTGAGGCATCAGGTCTTTTGGAGGAAATGGAGAAACTTGAGACAGTAATTCTTTTAATAACACTGCAGAACATCTTTAAGAGATTCAATGCAACAAGTCAGCATTTATAGAAGCCAGGCCATGATTTGAACACAGCAGTAAATCTACTCAAATCACTGAGTTTGTTCAAGATCAACGGGACCAGTTCAATGACTATGAGCAGATTGCTGTCCAAAAATCTGGTCATAATGAATACAAAGATGATCAAGGATATGTACAAAGGTAGAAGCGATATCACAATGAAGCAGATAGTACAGAGGACACAAACCTGTCACCCAGGGAGAGATTCAGGACCACATCATACATACCCATCATTGATCAGCTAATACTGTCACTCAGAGATTGTTTAAAATCCTATGAAACAATCCAGCAACAGTTTGCATTCCTGTCTAACATGATGACTATGCAGACAGACAAGCTCAGGGACTCTGCAGCCAATCTGGTCAGAAGTTATCCAAACAACCAGGAACCTTGTCTGGTTTTAGAAATTGTACATTTCCAGGCATTTCTCAAGACAGCTCTAAAAGAAAGAAGCCAGGAAATATTGACTCAAGTCACAATGTATTCAACCATACACAACTGTGATGTGATTGCTGCATTCACCAATGTAGAGATAGCTCTATGTATCTATTTGTCAATGGTCATGACAAACTGCATTGAAGAGAGATCATTTTCTAAGCAAAAAAAGAATCAAGAACACTTTGTGCAGTACAATGGGACAAAATTGTTTGGCTTTTCTGGCCCTTTTGAGTGATCGAGGACTTTACAAGAATCAAAGCCAGGAGGAAACTATAAGTTTTTGAAAGTGTTTAGTGTCTATTGCAGTCAATATAAGTTAGGTTAGTTTAGAATTTCCTCAAAGTTGAGGATATAAATCATAACACAATTAGTTTTTTGTTCATTTTCTCAGTGCCACTCTTTCATGCATTGTAAAACTTGGTTTCCTAATTTTCCTATGTTACTACATTTAATGACTGAGTAGTTGGTGAGTTTGTATAAACATGATTGTATACGACAAATTTACTAAATGCTAATGGTGGTGAACCTGACAGGGCCTCGCATACTTTCAGGGCCTGGGGCCCTACAGCATGTAAATCTGCCCCTGTATGTACCCCAGAATGGAGGTTGTCAATCCAAGTTTTATAGGCTATATTTACACTTAGGTAAATACAATTGCCTGTAATACTTGGGTTGACATTTTGTATGAGATACAAAAGAAGGGAAAGAGGAGGCTTACTATCTATAGAATAATGAAAGGAATGAAAATCTTAGATAAGAATGACTTATTGAAATGGGATACTGGAAAAACGAGAGGACACGAAAAGAAACTAAAAAAAGATAATTACAGAAAAGATCTAAAAAAGAACAGCTTCACACACAGAGTGATAGATACTTGGAACAAATTAGATAAAGAAACAGTGTGTGCAAACACTATTCAAGATTTTAAGAAAAAACTTGATGAGAGATACAAAGACGGGTCACCACGAGCATAGCTCCCTTCCCGTATGATGCAACTAGGAAAATACACACATAAATACCTTGACCAATGTTGGGTTACTATAAGTGATGTTGTGAGATGAACATCAGAAAGAATTATCTCCTTGTTGCTCATCATTCCAAATCCATCAACAACCTCACTTTCATCTGAAGATGCAGCCTGAAGCTGGCACCCAGTCTTTTGGGTGCTTTGAGTTTTACTGACTGGAAACCTGTGGCCCCATAGTGGCTTGTAATAGTGTTTAGGTCCTCCCATAGATCTCTGGGAAGATATGTTGGACTGTTGTTTGTGTTGTACTAGTGTAAAACTATTTCTATGTTACTATACTTCATTCCAATAAGAATTTACTCTCGATTTCTGCTGTGCAGGTTGGTACAGTTAGTAGTGCTGCAGATTTCTGTTCCACGTAGGCACCAGTGACATGCAAATTCCTCACCTCCTTCAGAAAATATTATATTTTTCCACTTTGTTCATAGGATAGGAAATATTGTTTAAATCATTAGAAAGAGGAGTCATTCTACATCTATATATATATGATATGTGTATATATATATATGTATATATATATATATATATATATAATTTTTTTTTTTTTTTTTTTTTTTTTTTTTTAATTTGATAGGGTAAGAAACTAAGCAGATTTGTGGAGTTGAAGTCAAGGAAAAGAAATGATTGGTTTATAAACATCTTTACTTATAATTAATCAATGATTGCAGCAATTATGATAAATAAAACATGTTACCTATGTAAACAACTTCAAAACATGACGGTGCTTTCAGATTTCACATAGAAAGCCATAAAAAGATGAAAATTAAAGATTTTTATAAGTATTTTGTATCCTGACGCTTGTGGTGTGAGGGAGGGATGATAGTTTCTGACTCCTTCCCTCCTCCTCCTTCCAACTTATTCATCATTTAATTTATCATGGGAAAGTATTTTTTCCATCATTCTTACCCAAGACTATTTTTATGTAATGTGAATTTATCAATAAACTGTAAAGATGGTAGGTAGATTATTTGAGCATACTCACAAAGGTAAGAAAAATAGAGATATAAGTAGGCTACATAGAATAGAATAGTATAATTGTAGATTATATAATTTACACTATCAAACAAAGAGCAACATTTTTTTTTAAATCACTGAATAAAGTAACTACATATCAGCTGGTGTAGGGTATGAAAATTGGTGCCAATCGTGGTAGCGAGTCTGCTGGACTACAAACTGTACCAAGCTGCATGGGAGAAATCAAGTGTAATTTCTTATTGGAATGGAGTATAGCTTAGAGTAGTAGGAGGAGGGTAAAAATTGGTGCCAATCATGGCAGTGAGTCTGCAGGACTACCAACTGTACCAAGCTGGATGGGAGAAATAAAGTATAATTTCTTATTGGAATGGAGTGGTAGGAGGAGGGGAGTAGTTGGCAGTTGTCAGCTCTCCTTATATGAAAAGTTCAAGGAAATACAATTGAGGTTGATAGAGATCATGGGCCTGGTCTGTAGAGGGTTGGCTGAGTGGATTGCATATTCCTAGATCTAGAAAGGACCTTTGACAAATTCCCTCCCAATTAACCTCTAAGGAAATTGGAACATAGGGGAATATACTGGAGGACTAAGAGGTAAACTTCTATAACAGATGAAGGGTTTCTTATAGGGGAGATACATGAGGATAATATTAGCCCCTTGAATATGATGTCACCTATGTAGGGATCATGAGGCATGAGTGAGTGTATGAGGATGCCAGCACTGGCATTCTGATTATATTTATTTTGTAGTTCTAGGTGAGTGACCCACTTATTCTGTGAACAGGCTTCATCACTTTTTCAGTGGTTACAAACATTCTGGATGAAAGAGAACAAGTATGACAGCTGTAACTTTATAATGCATGTATTGTGATGCATTATTGTACATCAGACAGCTAATGTGCACATGAATATTTGGCTCGTATTGAAGAGATTTAAAGATAAGATGTCAGGATGGAGAACAGTGATACAGTCCTTCAAGGGTCATTACTAGTTACTATAATGTTCCAGATTTATATGTGGGATTGTGTAAGCAATGCATATATATTAACCTCATTGTAGTATACCAAAAGGAGAATTATCATGGGGGTCCTGTCTTACTCTCTCGTTTGTAGATTAGAATTTGTGTATGATTTCAACTTCAAAATATATCACTATTCTATGATTATCATACATATACCAATGGCTTTTTCCCCTTTACAAAGGAGGTAGCCAAAGTCAAAAGCATAAATCCACTCCCACCCATTTCATTCCCACATACTCTATTCCCATTCACCACCCCTCCCTCCATCTTTTCTTAGCTCCTCCTAGGTGACAGGTCATTCTTGTATCTCGGTCACTGCCCTGGATCAGAAGCAATGTAGCAAGACACAGCACATCAACATCAAGGCTGCTTCATTAATTGGTGATCCCCCCCCTCTCTGTCATCTCATGTAGAAAAAAAAAGGAGAGATAGAGAGAATATGTGAAAAAATCCCTTTGGGTTGCATCAAAATATCATTCACACATACTGCCACATCCCCCACCCACTCCCTTTCATGCATCACAGCATCATCCATACACAATCATTCCCTACTCATCTCTATCTTCTGTCTTCTCCCTTCCTTCCTCAACAGAAATTTCCCTCTTTCCCAATGCCCCTTTAACCCCATTCATCCATCTCATCCTTGGTCACCCCCTCATGTTCACTCCTTCCACACCTCTTTTACCAATCTTTTTCACTCATTCTTTCCATGTGTCTAAACCATCCCAATACTTTTTCATTAACCCTATCTCCTAAATCCCTTTCCACCTCCACTCTCCTCCTCACCTCCTTGTTTCTCACTCTATCCAGCTTAGTAACCCCTACCATACTTTGTAGGCATATCTCAAACACATTTAAATTCTTCCTCTCTCATGTTCCATGTTTCTGCCCCATTCAGTGCTGTCGACACAATCACTCCTTCATACAATCTCCTCTTAGCACCCATTCCCAAATGTCTATTTCTCATTACACTTTTTAATCCCATGTAATTCATGTATGATCCCAGCTTTGACTATGTCACCTCCCGGGCTGTTCTAAGAGTTTATGCATCTGTATGGAAAACTGTAGTTTTTCACATACTTGGTCTTCATTCACTTTCTTACCATGACCTTGTGATCCCTTCCATCCCAAACCAAGAGATCTCTGTCAAATTTGTCCACCCTCTTCAGTAACCTGAACGCCCCAATCACGTCACTTCTTACACTTTGATCCTTTAACACTGGCAGGTCAAATGCTTTTAGTTTCCTAGTACAACTTATCCATCAGTTGAGAACCAATTTAGTTGCTACTGTTTGTGTTATCTCAATCTTGGGTATATCTGACATTTTGTGGAGGGACCATACTACTGATGTATATTCCAGTCTTGGGCAAATTAGGGTTACTATGATTTTTTCAAAGTAAGAATGCTTTTATAAATTAATAGGTTTAATGGAAAAAGATAAGTGTATATGGTAGGATACAAAAGTAGAGGATTTCCATGTTTTTTATTGATTTCCATGGTTATTATTATCATTATCATTATTATTATTATTATTGTTTTTTTGCCAACTCCCTTGTAAGGAGAAAAAAGATTTTGGTAAATGTATTATTATTATTATTATTACTATTATTATTGTTTTTTGGCCACCTTCCTTGTAAGGAGAAAAAAGATTTTGGTAAAGATATTATTATCATTATTATCATTATTATTATTATTATCATTGTTATTATTATTATCATAGTTATTATTATTATTACTATTATTATTATTACTATTATCATTATTATTGTTTTTTGGCCACCTTCCTTGTAAGGAGGAAAAAGATTTTGGTAAATGTATTATTATTATTATTATCATTGTTATTATCATTATTAGTAGTATTATCATTATAATAATGTTAATTATTATCATTATTATTTGAAAAGGAAATGAGGCAGAGAGTGGGAGTGGAAAGAGAACTGACAAATATGGTTGATCAAAAAACACTGGGATGGTTTGGACATATGGAAAGAATGAGTGAAGAAAGACTAGCAAAGAATGGTGTGGAAGGTAGAGGTGGATGGAGTGAACTTGAGAGAAAATTTGATTGACAATGAGGAGGATGGATGAGATGAAACAGGCATTAGGTTCAAGAGGAATGTCTGTCAGTCAGGGAAGGGAGAGGGTGAGAAATGGTGTGAATGGGGAGCAGTTATAAATGAATGAGAAACTGAGACAGACCAAAGGGATTTCATCTTGTCTGCTCCGTAAATTCTTGAGGTGGTGAGGGAAGAAGGCTGCTATGCAATGAAGCAGTGGGGGTAAATCAGCTTTGGCTGTTAGACCTTGCAGTGGATGTGCTGTGTCCTGCTGTATTGCCTCTGACTTGAGCAGTGGCTAAAATAGAAAGGACAACTGGGTTTGGATGGTTGTGTGCATTTTGTCAGTTTTATTTTATGTATATAATTTTTATCTTTATTGGTTTATCTTAGAGAAAGAGAGAGGGAGCATTTTGATGAAAGTAACAATTGCTTCTTTCCTTGTGGACAATATTGCACTGAAAAGATGGTCATTGCAGTGGTGAAGCAGATGAAGACTAACAGAATGAAATTACAAGTTACCAGCATTCTTTCTTGAGTGAAGATGGGGAGGGGGATAAGCTATGATTGTACAAGTATAGTACATGCCCACAAATTTAAGAGATTCCATAAGGGAAAACAAAACAAATGGAAAAGAATGGGGATACCAGTTTAATTTGAATTTATTTATCTATCTATTTATTTATCATTATTATTGCTTTTAACTTTTTGTTTGGAAAAAATGAGTATCTAGGTGCTATAAGGAGTGGTTAAGCAAGACATTGCTTCTACTACCTGATGGTTTAGGCTATATCACAGGATACCTTTGATGTAGGATCAAGTATGTTTTTATCCATCTGGTGCTTCTACTTTTTGTAGAAACTTGTTAGAGAGTAGGAATTGTAATTATTTTCATGAAGCTGTATGTTAGTTACCGGTATTTGTCATCTGTATGTAAATCAAGCTATTTGGACATTACCCTAACCTGTAGATAAGTTTTGGATTATGAGTGGCAGTTTAGTATCACAAGTCATTGGTTATGTAAACAGGAAATATATATAGCAGAATTAGTGTCAAGAGTAGAAAGTATGGATCAAGTGTGCAGAGCTTGAGTGTTTGCAGATCATGTGAGCAAAATTGCTCTGTGATAGTTTCAGTAGAGTTGAGGTAAGACTAGAGGATGTTGCCAAAACAGTATATGTACAGTATTATGCATTTTACCATTAACTGTTATGATGCTTGAAGTATTGAAATTTGCAATAGAATACATGAAATGTAGTTGGTTGATCAAGGATTCAATGGAATGCTGTGCAGGACAGACAAAAATTACATACACACACACAAAACCTATGTTTGTGCTTATGGAGAAGAAGTTGTGGTTTTCGAGTGACTGCTAAGATGTAAAAGTATCCAGTTTGATATGGCGTATTTACATGGAGGAAGGAAAAAGAGAAAAAAGGAATAATGAACCAACAAAGAGAGGATTGGACATGAGCAGAGTTGAATCACCACTAGGAGTGATTCCAAAGAGAACTTGTTTAAATGACACCCCAAAATCAACTCAAAGGTGGGAAAACAATGTTTTTTCAGGGTTTCAAAGAGAAAGAGGACTATTAGGTAAAGGTTTAGATGTAGAAAGAGAAATTAGGTATGGCAGTGTACTAAGAAATTGAGACATTAACGACTTGATGGAGGAACTAATAGATTTAAGAATTGATTATAGAGCAATGCACAGAGAAATGACCAGTCTATAAAAAGCTAATGAAGAAATGAACAGAGAGCTTAATGACCTAAAAAGTTAACTAAGTATGATCAGAATTGATAACAAAAGAAAAATGAAGACAGAAACAAAAATGAGGAACTGAAAAAAGAAGTCAAAGAATAAATACAAGCAGTGACCAAAAAAGTGGGAGAATCAATTAAGGAGATGGATCTAGAAATAAAAAATCAGTGGAAACAAGAACAAGAAAATCAGAAAAGAACATTTAAAGAAATAGTACAACAGCAGGTAGAGGAAAATTATAAAAAAAAAAAAAAAAAAAAAAAAACAGTAATTAATTAAAGAAAAGGAAAATTGGGTAAGAGACACAGTGGATTAAAAAGTGCATTGTAGTTTATGGTATTAAAGTAAAACATGTATACAAATACCAAAGAGAAAAAGAAGAGAAAGAAATTGCAAAGGAAATTCTGAAAAAGGTACAAGAATTGGACAAAGATATCAAGGAGGTGCATAGATTGGGACAATGCTCTAGAGGAAAACACTATAGGCCACTAAAAATCAAACTAAGGACTCAAATGATAGCTGAAGAGGTACTATCAAAAGCAACAAAGCTAGCAAATAGCGAAAATTATAAAAATATATGGACAAAAAAGGAAATGAGTGATGAAATAGAGAAAGAAAAGGCACTTAGAAATGAAGCAAATGGAAAAAGAAATGAGAGAAAAACAGACACTGAAAAGATTTTTTTTTTTTAGTACTGGACCTAAGGCTGAGAAAATAGTATATAAAAAAAGAAGAAAAAAGTACATAAACATTAAAAATAACATATACACAGACAGTATTATTTCAGGACTAAACAAATTAAATGACCCTCTGTTAATCAGAGCCCTTACATGCCTAAGTGCTGCCCTGGGGCAAAGTTCTCTGTGAGCCCACCCCCACCCCCCCTTCCCCATCACCACTTCCCATCACCATCCCTTACAGCCTGTTTTAGCTTTTGGCTTGTGAGATAATTAAATGGATTTTAAGAATTGTACTTAATGTCCCTATTGCAGGAAGGATAAGGGAAAAATATTTCTTATTCTGTTAACATAAGAAAATAAGAATGAAGGAGACTGCAAGAGACCACAAGGCCTACACTAGGCAGCTCTGTATCCATCACCACCTGTCATCCCCATCCATAAAGTTGTCTAATTGTTTCTTAAAACAACTGATAGTTTCAGTGCTTACTACATGGTTACTAAGTTTATTCCATTCGTTGACCACCCTATTAGTAAACTAATTCTTGCCTATTTCCTTTTTAAATCTAAATTTGTCCAGTTTATAACCATTACTGCGAGTCCTGCCCTGTTGTTTTAATATGATGACCTTGTTTGTATCACCCTTGTTAAAGCCTTTGATCCACTTGAACACCTCTATTAGATCACCCTGCACTCTGCGTCTTTCCAGAGAGTATAAGTTAAGGTGCCTAAGCCTCTCTTCGTAAGGCAAATTTCTGAGTCCATGTATCATTTTGGTCATTCTTCTCTGTACTGATTCTAGTGAATTGTTGTCCATTCTGTAGGATGGAGACCGAAACTGTACCGCATGGTCAAGGATGGGTCTAACTATCCCTAGATAGAGTTTGATTCTAACGCAAAGTTCATATATTACAGTAAAATATTCAGGGCTCCTTTGAGCTTTTTTTTTTTCTTTTTTTATAATTATTTTGTCAGCTTTGTGGGCAGCATGTCCAGGCTAGAATTGCCGCCTCCCTAAATGTGCCGCCCCAGGGCATATACACCCCCCCCCACACCCCTCCCCATGTGAAGGCCTTGCTGTTAATAGAGAAACCAGACATAATGGGAATTGTGGAGACAAAATGTGGGACAAATACTGTGGGACAAGGTCTATACAACTGTTGGGCAAAACATAGAATGGAGAAACAAGGTGGAGGAGTCATGATTTTGATTAAGAAAGGTTTAAATGTGACAAAGATAACAGAAGGAAAAAATAATGTGGAATTGATTATGATAAAAGTTGAAAACAGAAACATGAAAAGTAGAGAATTTATAATAATATATGTGCCCCCAAAAACACAGGCTTGGACTGATAGTGAGCATTCCAAACTACTGGAAGACACAAAAAATGCATTAACTGAATTATTGAAAGAAGGAGGAAACAGTATTTTTGGGTGACTTTAACTCAAAGAAAATAAGTTGGGAAGAAATGACAGTAAAAGGAGGAGCGGAACTTTGGGGAAATATTATACTGGATATGACCATTGGATATACATTGACTCAATGGGAGAAGGAAAATACCAGATATAGAAACAATGAAGAACTGTTGAGACTAGATTTAATATTCACATCAGAGCCTGAAACTGTGGATAAAATGGAATACAAGACACCAATTGGGAAGAGTGACCACATACTAATAGTTTGAATTAAAAGAACAAATTCATGTGAGAAGAAATGAGAAACATAGAAAAGGAAGACTAATGTACAACAAAACAGACTTCGAAAAACTTAGATTTTTTTTTTTTTTTTTTTTATGTTACCTGGGGGAAAAAATTGAATGAAGAAACAAAAATGGAAGAGAAATGGAACATATTAAAAGAAAAAATACAAGGAGGGAACAGATAAATAGGTACCAAAGAAGAAACAAAAAAGGGTATACATAAAGTGTTGGTATAACAAAAAGTGTAGTGAAGCTAAAGATAGAAAAGACAAAGCCTGGAAAACATGGAAAAAAGAGAAAAAAAAGGCAAATATACATCAAAGAAACAAATATGTAAAAATATGCAGGGAAGAAAAAAGAAACTATGAAAAAGACAGAAAAATGCAAGGACCAACCTAAACTATTCTACAGATATGTAAATGACAAACTAAAAGACAAACATGAAATAGTGAAACTGCACAAAGGAAATAAAGAATATATAGATGATGTAGAAATGGCTGAAATTATGATCAAACATTTTAAATCTGTATTCACAATTGAAAGCTCACAAAATTGGGAGGAAGGACAGAGAGAAAGATCCCCTGCAATGAAAGAAATAATGGTGACACAGAAAGAAATAAGGGACCAAATAAAAAACCTTGACATCAGAAAGTCACACGGGCCAGATGGAATTGCAAATTGGATATTGAAAGAATGTATAGATGAACTAACAGACAAAATACACAAGATAATTGATTTCTCACTCAAAGAAGGAAAAGTACCACAAGATTGGAAAAATGCAAATATTGTACCAATATACAAAGGAGAGGACAAAGATGCAAAACTACTAAAATGAGTAAGTACAGAGGAAAATTGCACATCACTACAAGAAGACCTGGACAAAGTCTGGAAATGGAGTCAGAAGTGTGAAGTGAATTTCAGCATCAAGAAATGTAGTATAATGGAATTTGGAAAAAGCAAAAATAGAATATCAGGACAATATAAAATTGGTACAAAGAAAGTTAAAAATATCACCAATGACATGGCACCAGACAAACATATCAACAAATTAGTTGGAGAAACTTTCAATTTAGTAAGATTGATGAAAGTGGCCTTTGACTATATGGATAAAGAAATGGTAAAGAAAATATTAGTTACATTGATAAGACCAAAATTGAAGTATGCTGCAACACTATGGACACCTAGTACTAAAAAGAACATAAAGAAATTAGAATGGATTCAATGAGCAATGACAAAGATGGCACCAACACTCTCCAAATTGACGTACAAACAAAGAATGGACAAACATGAACTACCAACCCTGGAACAAAGAAGAGAAAGAGGAGACCTACTAACCATCTACAGAATTATGAAAGGGATGGAAGTCCTTGATAGAGATGATTTACTAAAGTGGGGTATGAGAAAAACAAGAGGACACAAAAAGAAACTTAAAAAGGATAATTACAGAAGAGATCTGAAAAAGAATAGCTTCCCACACAGAGTGATAGATATCTGGAACAAACTGAATGAGGAAACAGTGAGTGCAAAAACTATACAAGAATTTAAGATCAAACTGGATGTTGAAAGATACAAAAGCAAGTCATTACGAGCATAGCTCTCTTCCCGTAAAACACAAGTAGGTAAATATAACTAGGTAAATACATGAGTCCAACACATGATCCAAGACCATGGTGAATTATGCACACAAACATTGTCGGATTGAAGGCGAAAATTGGAACTCCGGGTAAAAAATGCAATTTTCATGAATTTCAGCGACAAAAGAGTACCTGTTGTGTTAGTAGGGAAGGGGAAAGCTTGTGGTGTAGTGGGCAGATAAAAAAAAAGAAGGGGAGGCATTATGGAAGGAAATGAGGAAGGGGATGAACAAGCCTCAAACGTCAGAAGGGGTGTAAACAATAAAAGATGTGCAGATGACTGCTGATGACGAACAAGTATATAAATGAATTAAGAGTACAAATATAGATAAGAGCGGCTCAATAAAAGGTGGAGATAAATATGTATATGGATTCAATGAGGAAGGAGATGACAACCTCCCCCGATTAGCAAGTCTAGAGGAAAAACTAACAAAAATGAATGAAGCATGGGAGGTTAGGTTTAGCCAATTAGTACTAATTACACAAAGAGTTGATAGATTGGAAGAACTAAAGAAGGAGAAGCAAAACCTAACTAAAGAAATAGAAGAATTAAAAAGACAGTTAAGAGAAGTAAAGGATGAGAATGAGTAATTAAAGAGGAATAATAAAGAGAATAAAGAATCCTTAGCAAAAGAGGGAAGTGGTTGAAAAAAAGTCTAGGAGGATAACAAAATTCAATTTAGAGATATAGTGAAACACCATATGAAGGAGCACATTAAGGATACAGTTATTAAAGTGATGAGAGGGAAGGAGAATATAGTAAGAGAATTAGCAGATAAAAAGAAATGTATAATCATATTAGGAATGGAAGAGAAGCATAATCCAAATAGGACTACAGGAGTAAGAGATGAGAAGGAAAAAGTAAACAAGGTATTAAATGTATTTAAAGAAGGTGAACAAGAAAAAGAGAAAGAATTTGAAGAAATATAGACAAGTATAGACAAGACCAAACCAATTAAGGTTAAATTCAGGTCACAAACAACAACAGAGAATATCTTAGCAAAAACAGGGAAACTAGCAAAAAGTGATAAGTACAAACAGGTATGGATAAAAAGAGAGATGGATAAAGAGGAAAGGGAGAATGATAAAACAAAAAGACTAGAAGCTAAGGAAAAAAACGAGAACAGAACAGTCAAAGAGAAAATCTATTCTAGAGTAGTGGATATGAAAGTGAGGAAATGGTTCATAATAGAGAAAAACAGAAAGGAAACAGAAAACAGGATGGAGGTAACAGAAAATTAAAAGTGTCTTACACAAATATAGATGGCTTAATAACAGGCTTGAATGAACTGAATGATTACCTGAGGGAAAAAGAACTTGACATAATGGGAATTGTAGAGACAAATTTGAAAGGTCCATTACCACCCGACAGTGTAGGACATGGTGCATATAATTATTGGATTAGAAAAAGTGGTGGAGTTATGTTCCTGACGAAGAAGGATATAAATGTGAGGAATATTACATATGGAAAGAATAGAGTGGAGATGATTATGATGGAAATAAAGGACAGTGAACAAGAAGAACAGGAAGTTTGTGGTAAATTATGTGCCTCCTAGAACGGCTTTGTGGGAAGAAACAGAACACACACAAAATGTTAGAAGACACAAGGATAACACTAAATAAGATATTGGATGATGGAGGAAGAATTATAATGGGTGACTTTAATTGAAAAAAAATCTGCTGGGAAGAAATGACAGTGAAGGGTAGAGATGACCTATAGGGAAATGTACTACTTGATATGATTATAGAACATACAATGACACAATGGATACTAGAGAATACCAGGTATAGAAATGAGGAAGAACCATCGGCACTGGACCTAATAATCACATCAGAACTTGAAAGAGTGGACAAGATTGAATATAAGACACCATTAAGTAAAAGTGACCACATATTACTTGAATTGGAACTAAATGAGGAAAAATACATGGAAAAAAATTGAACAATAGAGAAAGGGAAGATTGATGTATAAAAAAAAAAATGATAAAATGAGAGAATTTTTTCAAAAAGCAGACTGGGAAAGGAAACACAAAAAGGAAACAACAGTAGAAGAGAGGTGGAAAATTTTGACAAAACTTTATAAAGGAGTGGACAAGTATGTTCCAAGACAAAAACAAGAAAAAGGGTATGTAAAATGTTGGTACAACAAAAGATGTTGCAAGTTAAAAGACAAAATGGATAAAGCTTGGATAAAATGGAGGAAAGAAAAAAAAAAATGGAAAATATATACTGGTGATAGAAATTAATATGTACAAGTCCACAGAGAAGAAAAGAGAAAATACAAAAGGAATGTCATAGAAAAATGTAAAGATCGACCAAAACTATTTTATAGATTTGTAAACAACAAACTGAAAAACAAACAAGAATTAGAGAAACTATGACAAGGAAGAGTTGAATACACAAAGGAAATAGAAATGACAGAATTTATGAACAAGCGTTTTAAATCAGTTTATGAGCGAGAACATACAACTTGGAGATCTCAAGTGGGAGGAGAAAGTCCCCCCTATGAAAGAGATAGAAGTAACAAGGGAAGAAATAATAAATCACTTGAGTAATCTCGATGTTAGAAAATCACATGGTCCAGATGAAATGGCAAACTGGATTTTGAGAGAATGCAGGAATGAACTAACAGACAAAATACATAGTCTAATAAGCAGTTCATTGAAAGAAGGAAAAGTTCCAGAAGATTGGAAAAGAGCAAATATAGTACCATTACATAAAGGGGAAACAAGGAAGACCCTACAAACTATAGATCAGTCTCTCTTACAAGTACAATAGCTGAAATTTGTGAAAGAATGATTAAAATTAGATGGGTAAGGCATTTGGAAAAAATGTACTAAATCCAAGGCAATTTGGATTTAGACAAGGAAGATTATGTGTCACAAATTTTATCTGTTTCTATTCAAGACTAATAGATGTAATACAAGAAAGAGAAGGATGGGCTGATTGTGCATTTCTAGACCTGAAAAAAGCTTTTGATAAGGTGCCACATAAGAAATTGCTAAAGAAATTAGAAACTGCAGGAGGAATACAAGGCAAACTGCTGCAGTGGATGGAAGACTTCTTGCATGAAAGAAAAATGAGAGTGGTGATAAGAGACAAACATTCTAATTGGGATGAAGTGATTAGTGGAGTTCCACAAGTAATAGTACTGGCCCCAATAATGTTTGCTATATATATTAATGATATGGATAAAGGAATTGAGAGTTATATGAGCTTCTTTGCGGACGATGCAAAATTGTTGGAAAAAGTGAACACAGTAGAAGATTGTGAGACGCTGCAGAGCATTCTCAATAAAGTATGGGAATGGAGTAGGAAGTGGGAGATGGAATTCAGTATTAAGAAGTGTAGTATAATGGAATTTGGAAGAATAAAAAAAAAACAAAAAAAAACAGTGGGATCATATAAACTGGGAGAGGAAGAAATTAAAAAAGGGGAAAATGAGAAGGACCTCGGAGTCATTATTATGAATAATATGTCTCCTGAGAAACATGTAAACAAAATTTTTGGAGAAACTTATAATTTAATATTGGCACCAACACTCTCAAAACTATCATATGATGAGAGGGTGATAAAACTTGAGCTACAGACATTGGAGCAAAGAAGAGAGAGAGGACACTTGATAACTATTTATAGAATTAAGAAAGGCATAGAAATTATTGATAGAGAGGATCTAATAAAATTGGATGGTAGAGATACAAGAGGACTCAGAGAGAAAATAAAAAAAGACAATTATAGAAGAGACCTGAAAAAGAACAGCTTTCCCCACAGGATAATAGATGTTTGGAACAAGTTAGCTGAAAATGTGGTGTGTACAAAAATGATACACAAATTTAAAAACAGTCTAGATAAAACATGATATGGAGATGGAACACCATGAGCATAGCTCCCCTTCCCGTAAAATACAACTAGGTAAATACATATGTATATATATATATATATATATATATATATATACATATATATATATATACAGTATATATATATATATATATATATTTTTTTTTTTTTTTTTTTTTTTTTTTCAGGAATATAAAGATACACTGGTGGGAATGATGGCAAGTCAGTAACAAAAAAGCCCTTTCATTTTGCTAGTACAAGAAGAAACCAGACCTAAGGTTTTAATGAGAGATGGTCTGCTAGTTTACATCTGTGCTGACATCATGTGGAAGTCAAAGCCTGTCATTGGATGTTGTGCTCAGCTGACCCCACCTCCCTCAATAGATTGGAGCCTCCAGATGGCTGGCTGTCTGTCCACTGCTTCCATAAGATGTCACATGCCAACTAGAATGAGTTTTGGTTCCTAGTAGGCAGACCTTCTCTCTTTGGAACTAGACCAGACCTTTGGCCCATCTTGATACAATTGCTGAAGTACAAAATATTATACAATAGATTTTTGACTGGTTTCATCAACCCTGTTCTACCATGTTTATTGAAATTTTAATTTATATTTGTTTATATAAACCAACAGAATGGAAGAAGCCCTAATCCTGATTGAACCATGCACACCCTACAGTCCTCTATGTTGTTTGTGGCATCAGTTAATCATACTGGCACAAGGTATAATTTTATGGCAAATACAATAAGAGATGTAATGCAGCTGTCACGAGTCGTTGGTTTTGCATCTAGTAAGTAATTGGTCCTAAATATTCAAAATAAAATCTCTTGTACCATTTTGATGTACCCCAATATTATAGCTAAATAGATTTTCTTGGAAAACTCAAGCTAGATGATGGTCTTGTTGGTGTTTTTTCTTTATTGTTTTAAAAAAAAATTGTAGTTATTGAATGTGAGCTTATCTGTGTAGTGGATTGGAAAAAATCAAGCAGTGCCAGGAACCATCTGTTAGTGATAATATTTTTAATAACATTCTATAAGTATGTACTCAACAGTAGCTATGCCATTCCAGTTACTATATCTAACTCAAGTGTTCCTGTGGAGTGTATAGCAAAATGGTGTATTATATCAACAAATGACACTCCCTACATTTATGTACTAAATCTCTGTCAGTTGAAGAAATGAAGTTACAGATATGTATGTATAATAATGGGTCAGTTAGTGAGTCAGCATAATGAAGTTTCTTAGAATCTGAAAGACAAAATTCATTGGTAATGTGTATTATTTCTGATACTCATTTGAGGTCAAATATATTGAACTTATAGTCATAATGAAAAATAAGGAGACACCCAATGATTCAATGAAGAGAATCTCTACATTTAGTGATTTATTGAATTAAATGCTGTGGAAGAGCAATGTCATGCTACACAGCTTTTGACCCAAAAAAATGTGGCAGGGAACAGGATAACCCATCATTCTCTTGGAGCTGATATAGGAGGGTTGAATAAATGGGTTTTATTTATTTTTTATGTGGGTATGTGCTTTGAGTTAGCCACCCCCTTATAAGAGGGAAAGTATCTTTGGTACATATACAAAATATATACTGTATATCCTTATAAGAATAAAAATGTATGGAGAGATGTGTTAGATATACTTAAAAATTGTATTTGCATTATTAAGATTGTAGGGGGTTCAATCTTCCTGCTTGTGAGTGTGAATTTATATGTTGCAGTACACCTGCATTATTCAAGGGACAACAAAAGTAATAAACAGATTAGTATTACAGTAAAATTACGAGGGGTGTGCAGGTGTCATCAGAAAAAAGAATTATGGGTAACTAAAGTGTAATATTCTACCCAACTTGTTGTAAATTAAATGTACTCACTATTGTATGTATAAAATATATAGATATTGTATTCACATTCCCTCATGTAACACTAATGAATATCAAATGTGACATACATGAAAGGGTTTCTGGAGTTATGTAGATGAACCATTGTGAAAGAACCAATATATAAATCTGGATTAGTATGGTACACTATTGTAACAGATAGGGTTTAGAAAATAGTTTAAGCATATGAGATTGAGTGAAAAAGCAGCCAGTAAATAGAATACAGGTTAAGTCAACTACTTTAATCCAACTGCCACCCATGCTTCATTTCCAATGTATACTTCATGGATACCTAACCCAAAATAATGGAGATCATTTCAAGTAGAGTAAACTCCCAATTTCTTGTGACATTAACTAGAGACCTTATGGATCAATGAGATTTCTAGTTATTGCAGTACATTATCCACCACAAAATCTCTGAAACAAGCACAATTGCTCTTGAAAAGCACTTTATCATATGAAAACAGGGATAAGACATCAAAACAGTAGAAATGGTAAAAATATGCACACAACTTACATGTTAAAAGAACAAAGAATAATAAAAAAAAAAGTGATTATCTTCATTACTGTTCAGTTTGAAATTATTCAGGATTTTTCCAGATACTGTATTATCATAGCTTACTTAAGGGTTTGTAGCCAATGACGTATTTTGGAAGTGTGCAAGAACTATTGGGAGCTTCCCACAGTTTCCATTATCAATAGTAATAATAATTGATGGCTCGTTTCACTGACTGGAAACCCACAGCTCTCTTGTATACCAATGGTCCTCAGGCCTTTCCATAGGTCTCTCTGGAAAGAAATTTTGGACTATTGTCTTTGTTGTATGTGTGTGGGTCTTTCTATATCACAAGTGAACTCAAGGAGGGCAGGAGTCACCAGTTATCATCTTTCCTAATGGGGAAAAGTAGGGGGGAAATAGTCAAAGTTGATTAGAGAGCTTGAGTATGGCTCAGAGACTGATTGCCAGTCCCATGAGCCTGCACCTTTGGGTGGAGGTGAGGATGTTGATGAGTTTTGAAAGTGGGTAGTAGAAATGTGTAGCTATACACAAACTTTTTGGGTTGAAATAATATAAATGATTAGATAGTGATAGAGAAGCATAAGAGGTATTTGGATTTAGTAGTTGCGGATAAGACCAGATTCTAAAGCTGACTGACAACCCTTTTATCATTAGTAGGTAACAGATGGCATTTTAATCAATGCACACTATACTCCAAATAGGTTTTATAACAAGTATTAGATTGAAATGTGGGACAAATTAAACTCATATGCTGTAGTGCCATTTATTACCATATATTGTAAGATTGTTGGTGGTTTTTGGAATCTGGCTATGTATTCATACTAACTGGCACCAGTTAAATTACATTTTTTCTGGAGACACTTAACTTTTCATGTGTGCAGGAATTTTTTTATAAAATCAAATGTGTCATAGAAAATAGCCAGTAAAACTATAAAACAGAGAAAATGCTACAATACAATAAATACACCAGTTGGACCAGAAATACAATGTACACTATATGGCAGTAGTTAAATGTATCAGTTTATACTCAATATAACAATACATAAAACTAATATGTTGTGTCAAGTGATTTATGGATAGGACAGTGTTATACTCTCTATTTACAGTGAGCAGTACAATATCATGGGCTGCAACTTCAGATGTACATAAATATATCTGTATTTCATTACAAAGGAAATTGGGCTGTAATGTGTATGATCAGTAAGCAAGTACTATGTGGTAAAATACTAATCAGTTTTGATTACTTATAGATGAAGAAGATGAAGGAGGGATGTTATGTTTAAGACGTGTAAATAATCCATCACTGATTTATGTAAGAGGCAATGATCCTCAATTTCTTTTATTATTATCACTATTGTTATGTTGTAGTATATCTTCTGCAAGGGCAGAAATCAGTCTAGAAATACAAATGTGTATTTTGGTGGGTATGCCAGTCTGAAGAGTTATGTCAGGTGAATTGGCAACATGCTTGAATTTATATAACCAAATTTTGAATTCTTATATTTGCTTCTTAATGTGCAAACCCCTTTGTTACTGTTGCTTTAGTTAATAATCAAGTAAGTTTGTACTGTATTGGGATCTGTTATAACTAGAAAGGAAAAAAATCCTGGATTACTATAAGTGAATAAGGAAGGAGTGAGTAGATTTTCATTTTTATTTAAACTTATTAGATTTAAAGTTCTTTGTTTTCTACCAAGTAAAGGAACTTTTCATAGCCTGTGTTTTGATAGGCATTGTGATTAAGATTTTGGTCATTTTGAATAATATAGAATCAGATAATTGGTAATTACAATAAAAGTTTATAGTATAGTGATGAATAGTAATTTCAATGTTTTGTAAGTTTTCATTCAAAATTTATAATTATAAGCAGGTCTTTCATCTTATTAGACACATTTTGACAGACTCTTTACTAAAATTGTATATGAGAGATAGAGAAATTCTTATCTTAATCTTTTCATAGTGGCAGTATGCTATGTAGATTTTGCTCTAGTTAATGCCATTTAGTTTTAATTAACTTTGGGACTAAATCTAAGGATGAATGAAATGCCCAGTACAGATTTTGTTTTGCCTGATACCACACACTTTTATTTAGTTGAGGGACAGAGTTGGGACAGAATGGAATCATAATCAATTAAAACCCTCTTATTCCAAGTCTCCCCCATTTCTGAGTCAGATCATGGTATTAGAGAACAAAACCTACAAAGGGTATCATTGATTAATAGTCACAGAATCATTGAGCAGCTTTGGGATACAGTCATCTGACATTAGCTAGGACAAAATTGATATAGTATGTTGCCTAGTTGAAGCACTAACATACTACAAAGATGAAAGACCATTATCCATGCCTACAGGAAATTACACGATAATATATATATTTTTTCTGTTTCATATTTTAGAAACTTGTTGCAGGAAAATCATAAAATAATGAAACCAGTTTGTCAGAAAATTTTTATATATTTTTACAAGAAATCCAAGAATTACACTTTTACAGTGTATATTTGGAATTTGTAAATCATTATTGAAGTTTTGAACTTATTTTTGGTGTATTAATTTTTAGGATATAATAACCATATTGCTGAAGGACTTCATGATAAATTACCTTAAATTTCTACATAAATTTGATTTTGTGATTTCTAAGATAATTTTGGACAGAATCGTTAATGTTCATGGGTAGTTGTCATTACTGGTTACTGATGACATATTTAGCAGGACTTGTTAGTACCTATGTCAAAAAGTGTTTCTTGTAGTTCATGGAGTGTCAGCACCTTAGGTAAATTTTATATTTCTATTCTTCTATTTCATCTGATCAGATTTAGAATTCAAGAAGCAGTTCCTTAACTACTCCCATACTTGTCATTCACTGGGACATCATTATCCCATATTGCAATATTGTAAGCTTCTCGTGAATGTTTCTAACATCCATACCCTTCCATATGTTCACCTTGATCCACATTCAGAACATCTATCTTATTCATATTGTACTTAGCACTTGAACTCTTTAATGCCACACTGCAAGTTTCGTTCTTCATATTACTGTATTGTCCATATTTCATGTTGCATTTTCACTCTTGTGCTACATCTTCCCTTTTCATAAATGCATTTGCCCCTTTCTCATGACATATTGATATTTTCTGTGTTTAGTTCCATCATCATTCTGCATTCTGTTGCCAACATTATATTACTTGTTTTATGTAGCAGCATTTTCTTTTACAGAGCAGTTTTTACCCCAGTGTCCATCTCTATATTACTGCTGCCACCTCTTCCTCTGTGCAGTGATTTCATGTGCTTCACACTGCATCAGTTTTCCTTTCTGAGAACCTCATTTTTGGCACATCTAATGGCCGAGTTGTGTGTGACATAAAAGAGGATGTCAACATCTCATCAGAAGTCCTCAGTGACATTACTTACCTTGATTATCATAAATTCAAGAAACATCCAGCAATGAGATTAAATGGTCAGCCTCTTACAGTAGACAAAATCCCCAAAAACTTTGACATAACATTTGACATACATATGACCTTCACCTTTCAGAGAAAATACCTTATAGTGAAGGGAACTAATAAATTCAACATATCAAGAATAGTTATAAGCATGGGATTTGAACAGCAAAGAGAAACATTCATCATCATATAAAACACACTTAACTACGGTTCCAAAGCATGATATCCAATTATTAAGAAAAAGAAAAGACAACATACAAATTATATAGAATAAAACCTTGAGAATAATTATCAAGGGCTTTGAAATAACACATTTACACACAGAAACCAAAATCCTCCCCAAAGAGAGAATGATAGGTACACAATACTGTGCAAGAGCCCTCAAACCCACCCATCACACAAACACAGCCTACTATCTGCAACATATAACTTGAGTAGCATTTTACAAAAACATTTACAACAACCTGCCCCTAGTACCCCACAATATATTTTATATCAAAATCCATACTACACAGATCACAAAACAAACATTTCTTAATAAACTGCTAAATTCTATACTTCACCAAACTTTCTTTGGAATCAACTCATCAGAAAAATATCTCCCAAAATGAATAAGAATGGGACTGTCACCACCCCACATTGAAACAGTAACAACACAAAACTGGTTTGGCAGCAGCAGACACTAAATGACCAAGAAAGTTCTTCACTAAGTGACTTATGGGGCAAACTGGTGGCTGTGGCCATTTCCAGGGGCCATGGGTCTCCTGCAGGAGAGAACTGGGGCAATGGGTTGACTGATTGATTGAGGCAGTTACTCTATGCCCACTTCATAGTCAAATGCACAATATTAAGTTATCAGTTCCACAAACTCTTTTTGTATTTACAAATAAGTTGTCTGCATCTTATGTTTGATAATTCCCATAAAGTCTGATTATTCTTTTATGTTTGATAATTCCCATAAAGTCTGATTATTCTTTTATCAGTACCTGACATTTTTCTCTCTTATGCCACTTAGGTATGATAAGGCAGGTTTTGTTTTTGTTTTTTTCTTATCTTCTCATTTATGGTACATGGAGGTCACAATATGCCTCATCTTGCCATTCAGGAAGGATCTGTACCTCAAACTAAAAATAATTTCTAAATATTATTTCTTTATCTAGTGACATAATGTCTCTTGATGCATGCTTTTAGTAAATTTTTTTTGCATTTCTAACCACTGTAGATTTTAGATATAGTATGGCATTCTCAAGATATTTTTCCTTAGTACTACATGTCCTTCATAGATTATAAAACTTTATGAATAAGACTACCTCCAGCAACAAGAATTGGTTTTGTTTAGTTTGCTTTGTACACTTGGGTAAAACAAGGCACTATAAATATATTTATATACTAAAACAATAAAAAAAACTCCTTGTGAATCTTTCCTTAACAGGCCCCCTAGGATTAAATAGTGATCCATACAGTAGTGTTGTGGCAAGACCATGGACTTCATCTTGTACAAATAGGCCTGTGTATGAAATATAAGAGGAGATGCACAATGTTGACCACCCTAAATGAGCTACAGAGGTAATGTGTACAGCTGGAATAGGAAAATCATAAGTAACAATGTTGAGTTGCTCATCAGATATCTTCCTATAGATAAGTTCTGAATTACTATAATAATAAAAATCTTTGTTCTTAAAGTACTGAAACTTGTTATCTAATTGAATGTCTAGGTTGCTAGACATCTTCCTATAGATAAGTTTTGGGTTGCTTTAGTCAAAATGAAAAAAATTGCCATGTTTCTTTACCACTGAAATTTTTGTAAGTGGGCTGATTAAGTTCCTTGGAAAAGGGTAGAGCTAGAGGCCTTGCCATTTGTCAAATTGCTCAGATTTGCAGGTTCAAATTGCTCAGGTATACAGGTCCCTGAAAATTCCTATTCCTTAACTAGAAAAGTTTTCTTGGTAGTGAATAGTGACTCGCCTGTATGTCTGTGCTCGTTCCACACCCATATTTTTACATGTAAAAAAGCTAAACTGTCTTTTTCTTGTAATACAGATGATCTTAAAGTTATGCCTCAATACTCCCAGGAGGGTATTGAAATGGATTCATGGGGGTATCCAGAGAAGCATTCTCCCAAAAAAAGAAATGTGTATGGCAACATAATTCATATAGAAAATGTGAAAAACAATCTGACAGTGGTGAATAAAATCTCTATGATGTTATTTTGTTAAAAAGAAGAAAAAGAAAAAAATAGAATTCTGCTGTTTGACCACAGCTGTTCTCTTTTGTCCTTTCACATGGAACAAAAATTTAAAAGATTAGGCAAACTTGGTTAGTTGTTCAGGTTAATTTGGATACCTGGGGATATCAAAAAAGAACAACTTTAAGAACCACTATTGTAATATAAAAATGATAAAAGTTCTTGAGGCTAAACTTTTCAGATCCTGTTGCTTATGTTGATAGTAATGATACTTTCATCATATGCCACTAATGGCTGTAGTATTGAAATAAAAATTTTGAAGTCCGATGCCACACTTCAGGAGGAACGGACATTGTTTGGATGAAATACAGTTTATATTTATTATGGTATGTTTTCTTGGACATATTTAGGGTTCAACCCTGTGGGCTGGCACATGGTCTCTGGACTGAGCCTGAGGTCTTGAATAAAAGAGCTATGGGTTCAGCCATTGGCTATTGCCAGTTTTCTAGATGTTGTGGGGTTCATGAGGGAGACCTCCCCACCAAGACTACAAAGGATTAATGTAAAGCACCCAGAATTGTTGTATCTGGCAACCACATTTCTTCTAAGCATATAGCCATTAATCAGTGTAGTGTGTCTGGCCTTTGGCCTTGAAATATAACCATGTCATACAGATCTGAAACTGCCATACTTCAGAAATTGAATAGTTGGGAATTAGGTCAAACTAGCTTGTGCAGTTTATGATCTATTGCATTTACATTGGATCCAAAAATTGAATATGAAAATGAAATGCCATGATTTAGAGTATGTAACTTCCTATGATAAAACGTGCTTTGCCATAGTGTTTCTTTTGTTATTTTTCCCTCAAAATGATTATTTGCATTCATGACAATTAAAAAAACTTAAGTAATTTTTTTTTTTTTTATTTATCTTTTTTTTTTTAATAAATTTGTACTTTCATTCTTAACCTTATATTTTTTCTTGGACTGATGATGGGTACCTATAAAAGGTGGGCTTATAAGAAGGATGTCAGAGTCATCTCCCTGCTGTCCATCTTCAAACCCTGGTTCATCACTTCTATATGGAGGTGCAACCCTAAGGGGTTTACACTCAGTCTTTGAATCAGGTCAAAGATATCTCTTTACCAATTCCATTAGTATTTCCTGCATCTGTCAACACAAGTAGAGCCAACAACTGGCAACTGTTTCTTTCTTTCAACAGTGATCAGCCAATGATACAGAAAGCCCTACACTAATACAGTGCAGAAATCAATCAAAAATTCTTTCCCAGAGGGATTCACAGGAAAGCCTAAGGACTTTTGTCAGTTACTGTGGGACTCTAGGTTTTCACTCTGAAATTTGAGGCAATAACTGATTGATTAATATTCTTTTCCTTTCTACATGTTATACATCATCTACATCCACAAGTAGGTAAGATTAGAGGGAAACAAATAGGTGATGGATGGGAGTGGAATTAGGTGAGGGTGGGTTCATGCCTTGTCTGGCTACCTCCCTTGTAAGGGAGAAGCCCTTGGTATATAAATAGTCATCTTCACGATATACCCCAGTGACTGAATTACTGAGACTTACAACTTTCAATCAATGAGTAGTAAAGAAAAAATATGGGTGGAAAATGAGTTTTATTTTTGAACAGGGTTGATATGCAGTCTTTGGAGGAACTAGAAAGGTCGACTTGGCAACACTGGTCATAAATAAAACTAACTCTCCAGATGAAGTGATGGGACCAACTTGAACAACCTTGCCCTTTATGAGAAGTAAACAGATAAATGAATAGATAAGAAAAAATATATAAATTAAACGACTGAATAGATAATTCAATCAGTAAATAAATGAAATAAAAATATTGCAGTATTACTGCCTGCAAATGCCTAGGAAATGGTGGACTGTTGCTTCTCAATCAAACCCATCTATTCCCAATGGTCTCTTCAGATGTCATTTTGTATATTACTAGACTATTTATTTTATTGATCCTATTTAGAAATCCTGGGGCCTCCCTTTAGATGAAATTGTTTTATTGTACCAAGAATAAAACCTACAATTTGGTCACAAGATTTAGGGAGTTAATTGTTTAATCATCCGATAAACTGTGAACTAGTTTTTCCATTGTGTTTTAAGACAGGATACAAGAAATAAAAACATAGGGAGATATTAATGAGTTCATTCATCATCATTATCATATCTCCATCTGGGGTATTAGCTGCATGTTATTTTGCTGTATAATTTGCACAGTAACATGCAGCCAATACTTTAGGGTCTATATGGGGTGCTCCTATGGACCAGAGTCACACATCATTTTGTCTATGTTAGAGAAATCTCTACTCATAGAGAAATGATGCTACTTTTTTGCACAGTGACTGTCCCTCCATTATGGTGTTCCCCTCTTTTAATACAGTCCTGTACCACTTCTCCGAGTATTTCCATATTTGCCTCTGTCTCCTGTGGTAAAGGGAAGAGAGGATACTGCCACCAAATCTTCCCACTTAGGTCATCAAGGTAGCTAAAATAGGACAAAGTGATGGGACTAATTATCCTGCTCTCTGTAACCCAAAGGGGTACATTCCAATGAGAAAAAGCTGTAACAAGCAAAATACAATACTAACAAAGACTCTGTCCTTGCAGGATGTGTATTTCAATAGATATAGGGGCAAAAGAGGGTCTAGGTTTGGATCTTTTAATGTGTATGGGTGTGGTACAGATAGGAGTAAAAGGAAAGAGATAGGTAGTGTGTATGTGAGAAGGGAGATGGATGTGTTGGCATTAAGTGAAACTAAGTTGAAAGGAAAGGGTGCTTTTGAGTTTGGGAATGTACTGGGGAGGGTATCAGGAGTGAGGAGAGGAGGAGGGAGGGAAGGGATGGCTCTACACTGTACTAGTGAGGAGATGGGTAAGCATATAGTGGAGTGGAAGGAGAATTCTTCAAGGTTAATGTTGATGAAGGTGAAACTAGGGAGATGTGGGTCTTTGTAAGCATATATATGAAGAGTGTAGAGGAAAGGGAAGCTTTTTTGATAGATTTAAATAAGTGCTTAGAGAGTTTTAAGAGGAATTTTGATGTGGTTTTGGGAGAGCTTAATGCTAGAATAGGGGATAAAACAATAAATGATGTTAGGAAGTGTGGTGTGCAAGGTAAAAATTATAGTGGGGAGTTGATGGTAAATATATATTTAGAAAGTTGATAGATAATATAGTGTATAGGGAAAAAGTTTAGCATAAGGGTGGTGGATAGAAGAATGGTTGATAATGCATTAATGGATTATGTAGTGGTACCTAGGAAAAGAGTAGAAAGAGTTTTGGGTGCCCACGTTCTTAGGGGAGAAAATGGGGGAATATCAGATCACTTTTTGGTGGAAGGTAAGTTGAGAGTGGAGGATAGGTGGAGAAAGAGGAAAAGGGCAGAAGGTAGAGAGGTGCTTAGAGTAAACTGTTTAAATGAGAAGGAAAAGGAGCAGGAGTACAAGGAGAAGCTGAGAGAAGTGTGGAAGGTGGTGAAGGATAGAGTAGAGGTAGGAGTGGAGGAGGAATAGGGTGATTCAAAGATGGAGTGATAAGGTGTATTTACCTAGTTGTATTTTACGGGACTAGAGCTATGCTTGTTTTGACCCATTTTTGAATCTCTCCACATCCAGTTTGCTTTTGAATTCATGTATAGTTCTGGCATTAACTGTTTCACTGTTCAATTTGTTCCAGACGTCAATCACTCTGTGTGGGAAACTGTTCTTCTTCAGATCTCTTCTGTAGCTGTCTTTCTTTAGTTTCTCTGTGTGTCCTCTTGTTTCTCTTTTGTCCCATTTTAATAGAAAGAAGGATAGTGAGTGGAGGGATGATGAAGTGAAGGTAGTAGAAGAGATGAAATGAGCATTCAGGAACTAGTTGCAAAGCAGGGTTAGAGAAACATATGAGAACTATAAAGGAAAAAGAAGAGAAGCAAAACAAAAGATAAAGAAGGTAAAAGGAGAGCAGATGTAAAAAGGGGGAGGAGTATGACAAAAAGTTAAGAATAGTGAAAAGAAGTTTTGGAAGGAAGTTAAAAAGAGGAAGGAGAGGTAAGTCAAGTAGAGAAGAAAAGGTAAAAGGTGCAGATGGACAGATGTTAACAGAAGAGGAGGCGGTAAGGGGAAGATGGGCAAAGTATTTTAGAGAGCTGTTGAATGTAGACGAGGATAGGGAGGGATTTGTGGTAGCAGTGGGAGGTGCTAAGAAAATGACAGTGATGGGATAGAAAAATGGAGAAGAACTAAAATATGAGGAACAAGTAGTTATTACAATTATAAGAGCAAGTAAAGCACCTGGGTTAGATGGGTGTCATGTGGAGTACCTGAAGAAAGGAAGCAGTAATAGTGTAGTGGCTAGTGAGGTTTAATGTGTGTCAAAGGGAGGGTAGAATGCTGGAGGACTGGAGGAGCATAGTAGTTTCAGAGGGATCAGTTGAGTGTAGTTGGGAAGGCATATGGGAGGGTTTTAGTTGAGAGGATTAAGAGAGAAACAGAGAAAGTAATTGGTGAGGAACAGCATGGGTTTTGGAAAAGTAGAGGGTTGCATGGATGAATTTTTTATAGTAAGGCAGACACATGAGAAAGCTTTAGGGAAAAAGTAAGGGTGTTTTTTGGGCCTTAATGGATTTGGAAAAGGCTTATAACAGGATAGAAAGGCATTGTGGGAAGTTTTGCAAATATATGGGAGTATGGGAAAGTTGATATGGGCAGTCAAGAGTTTTTACAAGAGTATTAGAGCTTGTGAGGGGACGGAGAGGGGGGTTGCTGAATTAATGAAACGCCCTCTTTTGCGACACTGCTTCTGACCCAGGGCAGTGGACAAGATGCAGGTGATGACCCAGCATTCAGGAGGAAAAGAGCCTTTAGTATATGTATGTATGTATTAGAGCCTGTGTGAGAATTGGAAATAGAGAGAGAGAGAGAGTAGTTTGAGGTAAAAGTGGGATTATGGGAGGGATATGTCATGTTGCCATGCCTGTTCAGTGTGTACATGGATGGGGTGATGTGGAAGGTAAATGTAAGGGTAATGGACAGGGGACTAGAGAGGGTTTAAGAAAATGGAGAAAAGTGGGAGGTGAGACAGTTGTTGTTTGCTGACAACATTTCAGGATTACAGGAGTTAGTGGCGGAATTTGGGAAGATATGTGATGGGAGAAAATTGAAGGTAAATGTGGGTAAAAGTAAGATGTACAAGAGGAGAGGGTGACAGCAAGTTGGAAGTAAGTCTTAAAGGAGAGAGGATGGAGAAAAAAGGATAGTTTTAGGTATTTGGGATCACATGTGGCTGGAAAGGGAGGAGTGGAAGGATGTTGAGCATGAGGAGAATGTCTGTTGAGCAAGGAAGGGAGAAAGCAGGATATAGGAGTGAGTGGAGAATGTGTATTTACCTAGTTGTATTTTACAGGAAGGGGAGCTATGCTCGTGGTGTCCCGTCTTTATATATAGATGATACTGTGATACAAGGAAGGGAGGGGGTGGGGGTTAGGCAGTGGTTATGTATGAATAATATTTTGATGGAACCCAAAGGGATTTCTCCCAATCTTCGCTTTTTCTGCATGAGGGGACAATTAAATGAAGCAGCCTTGCTCTGGATGTGCTATGTCCTGCTACTTTGCTTCTGACCCCGGGCAGTGGGCAGGATACAGAGATAACCTGCTGTCCATGAATAGCTAAGATGAGAGGGAGGAAAGGGTGGTGGATGGGAGTGGGTAGTTGCCTTTTGACTTGTTTACATCCCTTGTAAGGGGAGGAACCCTTGGTATGTAGATAGATAGATCATCATCATCAATTATATGCCAGGGAGTGCATTGCTTCATTCACATGCCTGTGCCAGTCCCCATGGTCTTTCCAAGCAAGCTCCCATGCAGTCACCCTCCCATCTCACTCCAAATAGCTCTCGATAGGTTCGATCAACTTCCACCAATAATGAATTCTGTGGTGGTCCCCTTCTTCACCTCCTCCATCGAGGGTTATCCCTAGTGGAGACAACCTTGTGAGTAGGATCAATATCAGGGGAATGCCACATAATGTAGCTGGATTTGACGTTCATGAATTATGCTGGTGACTGGCCTAGACTGATTCTTACGGGACAGTCACTGGTTTGATACAAAGTTATTCCACTGATACCCCATGATTCTTCAAAGGTACTTGGTACCAAAGATATTGAGGTACCTCTTCAAGTCAGTATTCAATGTCCATGTCTCACAGCCATACAGAAGGACAGGGAACACAAGTGACTCCTGCATAAATACCAACAATGCCATATACTCTGAGTCCATGATACCATGGGCAGTGCCAGTCCTTTGAAGCACTTCCTGACTTGAACAACCACCATTATGCACATAACTACTAAGGTATGTTAAGCTTTCCAAGGCTTCAATCTCATCGCCTCATGTCTGTACCACCTCAAGTCTGTACCACCCAGAAAGCTTCCAAACACTTGGTCTTGGTCTACGAGATTTGAAGTCCAAGAAATCTCACCTCCCTATGCAGTGACTCGAGAGTTGCATCTAAGACCTCTTATGACTCTGCCAGAAGAACAGAATCATCAACAAAGATAAGGTCACTGACCTTGGTGTTGCCAATAGATGCTCCACAGCAATATTTATCGATAATTCTGTCCAATATCCAGTCCATGGAGGCAGGCCCGTGCAGGGGGGGGTATGCATTTGATTGGCACTCCCCTGAAATTATAAACATTCTCCCAGTCAACATCATGGGTAGTAAGCACCTAACCCAACCCAATTTAAAAAACCTAATCTAACCCAATAAAACCTAATCTAACAATCTAATCTAACCATCATGATCCTAACCTAACATACCATCATCTAACCTAATTTAACCCAAACTAACCTATCCTAACCTAACCCTACCTAACCTAACCTAACTCAACCTAACATATCACAACCTATCCTGACCTAATCCACCTTAATATAACCTAACCCAATCTTACTTAACCTTACCTAAACAAACTTAACCTGAAACAAACGAACCCAACCAAACCTAACTTAACCCAACCTAACTTGATGCACCTAACAAAATGTAACCTAACTTAATCTAACCTATCTCAACCTAAGGAAAACTTAATCCAACCCATTGCAACCTAACCCAGGCTAAACTAACCCAACCAAACCTAGTCTAATCTAATCTGACCTAAAGTAACCTAGCCAAAACTACATCATACATACACATACCAAGGCGTTTTCCCCCTTACAAGGGGGGTAGCCAAAAAGAAAAAGGCATAAAATCATTCCCACCCATTCCATCCCTGAATACACTCCACACCCCTCCACCCTCCCTCTTATCTTAGCACCTCCTGAATGACGGGTCATCCCTGCACCTTGTCCACTGCCCTGGGTCAGAAGCAGTGTCGCAAGACACAGCACATCCACAGCAAGGCCGCTTCATTAAATCGGCGACACCCCCTCTCCGTCCCCCCATTGCATAAAATGAGAGGACGGGGAGAAATCCCTTCGGGCTGCGTCAAACTTTGCTCACACATACTACCTCACCCCCCATCCACCCGCCCATTCCACCTCATGCAATCACAACATCATCCATATACAACCATTCTCCATTCACCCCTGTCTTCTGTCCTCTCCCGTCCTTCCTCAACAGACATTCCCCTCTTTCCCAAAGCCCCCTACATTCCATCCATCCACCTCATCCTAGGATGTCCCCTCATGTTCACTCCCTCCACATCTGCCTTCCACACCTCTTTTACTAGTCTTTCTTCACTCATTCTTTCCATGTGTCCAAACCATCCTAATATTCTTTCATCAACCCTATCTCCCAGCTCCTTTTCCACCCCTGTTCTCCTCCTCACCTCCTCATTTCTCACTCTATCTAGCCTAGTAACCCCCATCATACTTCTCAGACACCTCATCTCAAACACATTCAAACTCCTTCTCTCTTCTTCTCTTATGTTCCATGTTTCTGCCCCATACAGTGCTGTTGGCACAATCACTCCTTCATACAGTCTCCTCTTAGCATCCATTCCCAAATGTCTATTCTTCATTACACTCTTTAATCCACCAAAATCTGCAAGGGGGCCCATGGATTTTGGCTAAAATCGGCAGGTGCCACATAGGACGGCGAGGTAGACGCGAGGAGCCTGGGCCCAAGGGTGTGGCTGTGGCACCCCTCCAAATTTGGGCCTTTTCTCCCATTTATCACTTTTGGGCCTCTGGCGCCCTTACTGTTGGTTTGAGCGGTGTCCAAGTGCCCACAGGAGCCCTGACCAGCCGCCACCTGTGGGTGAGATGGTGGGTAGATTGGAGTAGGTGACCACAATGGCCCCTCAAAATCTGCAAGGGTTTTGCCCATTGATTTTAGCCAAAATCGGCAGGTGCCCGATTTAGCCCTAATTTACCCCAGAGGGAGAGAGTCAGCCACAGTGGACAGGAAGGTAGGCGCGAGGAGCCTGGGCCCAAGGGCGTGGCTGTGGCACCCCTGTGGTGAACAGTCCCCCATACGTACGTCTACGCGACATTTTGGCTTATAGTATGGTCGCTGCAGAAATGGGATGGACAAGGTATGTATATGTGGTGTAGAAACAGCTGGCCTTCGGCCTTGTTTTACTATTGTGTAGGTTAAGTCCATATTACGCCCGTAGTACAGGCATTTGTCTCCTCATGAAAGCACAACCTAGGCCCTGCCAAGCCATGTTTCAGTGAGGCTGGGTCCTTTGCTACTGTAGCGTACGCAAGATGTGTATATAAGGAGCCAGGCTTTGGTCTCCATGGGCAGTTCTCTATAGCACTTGTACTCAGCGGTGCTCGTCCTCAGACCCACGCGGTTACTTTGCGGTCGGGCACGCCTCGGAGCCTGAGCGCCGACCCAGCCTAGGTCGACATTCGCACTAACCAGGATAAAATCCAGTAACCCACTCGAGCTTCATTCACTTCCTCATCACCATAGTCCAAATAACATACATGCCTTGTTACATTAGTAACCCCCGGGGAGTTTTGACGCGCTACGACCGACAACGACTAGCAGCTGCACCCTACACACCACTAACGTCACACCGACGAGGAGGTTATCACTTCTACTGACGTCCCTCATGACCGCTTCCTCACTCGACGTCACGACCTCCCCTTCGCTCGACGTCACGACCGCCTCTTCGCTCGACGTCACGACCGCCTCTTCGCTCGGCGTCATGACCGCCCCTTCGCTCGACGTCGCGACCGCCTCTTCGCTCAACGTAATGATCGCCTCTTTGCTCGACGTCACGATCGCTAGAAATCGACGTAACGACCGCCTCCTCGCTCGACGTCACGATCAATGCAAATCGATGTCGCTACTTCAGGGAAGCCACCGCTTCCAACATTTGCTGTCTGCACCGTCTCCAGGGAGTTTGCGCTTCCACTGACGTCCCTCACGGCCTCTCCCCCGCATTGGACGTCACGAGCGACGTAGATCGACGCCGCTACTTCAGTGAAGCCACCGCTTTCAAAATTTGCTGTCTGCGCCATCTCCAGGGAGATCCCGCTTCCACTATTTCAATGATGTCGCCACCGCTACCAACGACGCCCAGCCCCACTAACGCCAGGCACGACCTCTTACGCACACTGGACGTCACGATCGACTAAGAACAACGTCGCTACTTCAGAGAAGCCACCGCTTCCGCCATCGCCGCCACAGGGGTTCCCGCCTCCACTGACGTCACAGGAGCCCTGACCAGCCGCGACCTCTGGATAAGAAGGCGGGTAGATTGGAGCAGGTGATCAAAAGCAGAAGGCGCCCGATTTGGCCCTAATTTAGCCAAAAAGGAGAGAGTCGACTACAGTGGACGGCAAAATTCATATGGTTTCTCCTTTGAGAATTTTTGGATTTTGGGTCATTTTGGTAACATGCTCCGATTTACCCGCCATATCACCCACAGGTCGAGGGCATCCAGGACTGCCGTGGAGTCCAATTTGACACCACTCAGGGATACGGTATGGGTTCCACAGGCCCAAAAGTGAATACTGGGTGAAAAGGCCCAAGTTTAGAGGGGTGCCACCGCCACGCCCTTGGGCTAAGGCTGTTCAAGCCTACCTTGCTTTGTACTTTGTCCGACTCTCTAGCTGTGAGGCAAGTTTGGAACAAATCGGTCACCTTCGGATTTTGGGCAAAATTCATATGGTTTCTCCTTTGAGATTTTTTGGATTTTGGGTCATTATGGTCACCTGCTCCGATTTACCCGCCATATCACCCACAGGTGGAGGGCGTCCAGGGCTGCCGTGGAGTCCAATTTGACACCACTCAGGGATACGGTATGGGTGCCACAGGCCCAAAAGTGAATACTGGGTGAAAAGGCCCAAGTTTGGAGGGGTGCCACCGCCACGCCCTTGGGCTAAGGCTGTTCATGTCTACCTTGCTTTGTACTTTGTCCGACTCTCTACCTGTGAGGCAAGTTTGGACCAAATCGGTCACCTTCGGATTTTGGGCAAAATTCATATGGTTTCTCCTTTGAGATTTTTTGGATTTTGGGTCATTTTGGTCACCTGCTCCGATTTACCCGCCATATCACCCACAGGTCGAGGGCGTCCAGGGCTGCCGTGGAGTCCAATTTGACACCACTCAGGGATACGGTATGGGTGCCACAGGCCCAAAAGTGAATACTGGGTGAAAAGGCCCAAGTTTGGAGGGGTGCCACCGCCACGCCCTTAGGCTAAGGCTGTTCATGTCTACCTTGCTTTGTACTTTGTCCGACTCTCTACCTGTGAGGCAAGTTTGGACCAAATCGGTCACCTTCGGATTTTGGGTAAAATTCATATGGTTTCTCCTTTGAGATTTTTTGGATTTTGGGTCATATTGGTCACCTGCTCCGATTTACCCGCCATATCACTCACAGGTCGAGGGCGTCCAGGGCTGCCGTGGAGTCCAATTTGACACCACTCAGGGATACGGTATGGGTGCCACAGGCCCAAAAGTGAATACTGGGTGAAAAGGCTCAAGTTTGGAGGGGTGCCACCGCCACGCCCTTGGGCTAAGGCTGTTCATGTCTACCTTGCTTTGTACTTTGTCCGACTCTCTACCGGTGAAGCAAGTTTGGAGGGGCAAAATTCATGTGGTTTCTCCTTTGAGATTTTTTGGATTTTGGGTCATTTTGGTTACCTGCTCCGATTTTTCCGCCATATCACCCACAGGTCGAGGGCGTCCAGGGCTGCCGTGGAGTCCAATTTGACACCACTCAGGGATACGGTATGGGTGCCACAGGCTCAAAAGTGAATACTGGGTGAAAAGGCCCAAGTTTGGAGGGGTGCCACCGCCACGCCCTTGGGCTAAGGCTGTTCATGTCTACCTTGCTTTGTACTTTGTCCGACTCTCTACCTGTGAGGCAAGTTTGGACCAAATCAGTCACCTTCGGATTTTGGGCAAAATTCATATGGTTTCTCCTTTGAGATTTTTTGGATTTTGGGTCATACTGGTCACCTGCTCCGATTTACCCGCCATATCACCCACAGGTCGAGGACGTCCAGGGCTGCCGTGGAGTCCAATTTGACACCACGCAGGGATACGGTATGGGTGCCACAAGTCCAAAAGTGAATACTGGGTGAAAAGGCCCAAGTTTGGAGGGGTGCCACCGCCACACCCTTGGGCTAAGGCTGTTCAGTACACCATTATTATCACAATTTTGTGACAATAAAATAAAAAAAATTGAGACACTCAAGAGATGACACACGACTGACAATGCAAAAGCGATACGATGCACTCTCAGAATAACAATATTGTTTGGCAACTGTGATGTCACGAACTCGGAATTCCCCGAACGTTCCCGAAGCGCACGGGCGGGTTGTTTCGAATAGCAGACGACGCAATGAGATGAAAACAAACAACTGTTTTTGCCAAACTTGATAAGATATAGATGGTGGAATTACATAGAATACTGTCAGTATGCTTTTTTATGTACATTAAACTGTAAATACAAAAAGTTACGGAAGTCTTGATATCTGACCTTTAACCCATTGTGTCAAGGTGTATTCAATGGTCATACAAGGACGCCAGTGTCGGTGTCTTGATTCTATTTATTTTGTAGTTGTAGCTGGGTGACCCCCATATTCTGTGAACATGTTAGATTGCATTTTCTGTGGTTATCAATATTCAGGGTGAAAGAGAATAAGTAATACAGCTGTAACTTTATATTTCATATCACAAGTATTGTGATGCATTATCAAATCATTGTACAACAGGCAGCCAATGCTGTGCACAAGAATTTGACTCATATTGAAGAGGTTAAGGGATTACAGGTTTCAAATCAGTGAAATACAAGGGTATTATCATTAGCCACTCACAAGAAGGAAGAGGAACCTAGAGAGAATTCCAGGCAATACATCCCAAACCAAGTGCTACTACCGTTTTATTTTTATCTATTTTTTTTTTCTTTTTTTTTGCTTTTGTCAGACTATTTGATTCAGTTGTATATGATCCCTTCAGTAGTGAAGAGATTTGATCAATCTCAGCCCACTCCATTCCACATGACACTTATCCTTTATTTCAGTTGTCAACTAGATATCTTATTCAACTGTGTGATCTCTTCTGTAGCAAAGGGGTTTTTAGCTCTTCACAAAGTACAGAGGAAATGGGTGGGAGTGGATTTATGCCTTTGACTTTGGCTATCTTGTAAGGGGGAAAAAGCATTGGTATATATATATATGTACAAAGTACAGGTAAACCTCACATTACAAACATCTTTATGAAATCTTGGTGTAACAAAGGTAAATAAAATTGTGAACAAAATTCATACAGCAAAACCCAAACTTGTTTAATGAAATAGTCCACACAGGGTCTAACACATACAGCCAAATCTGAAAATAACTGAGTCTGCACATATGACATAGCTGAACACATTTTTTATCGGATGGGAAGATCCATTTTCTTTGGTCCTATATGTGCAGACCCTCAGCATGGTGACATGTTCTTATACACGAGAGGCTTGTGATGAGCCTATTTGGTGAAACTTTTTGGTTACCTGGAAGCTGTGGGTCTCCTGCAAGAGACACGGGGCAATGGATTGATGTTATGCATATTACGAGTACTATGCACATTCCAAGGTGGTGGAGTTTCTGATGATTTAACCTGAGTATAGGCTTTTATAGTTCCACTTTACAAAGGAAAAGGGGACAAGTGTGCGTGTAGTAGTTTCAGAGGGATCAGCTTGATAAGTGTAGTTGGGAAAGGCTTATGGGAGGGTCTTGATTAAGAGGATTAGGAGAGGAACAGAGGGATTATTTGGTGAGGAACAGTGTGGGTTTAGAACAGGTAGAGGTTGCATAGATCAGATTTTTGTGGGAAGACAGATATGTGAGAAAGCTAAAGGAAAAGATAAGGATGTTTTTTGGGCTTTATGGATCTGGAAAACACTTATGACAGGGTAGACTGGAAGGTACTGTAGGAGGTATTGCAGAAATATGGGATAGGAGGAAAGCTATGAGCAGTCAAGTGTTTTTATGAGAGTAGTAGAGCATATGTTAGGATTAGAAATGGAGAGAGTGAGTGGTTTGAGGCAAAGATGGGACTTTGTCAGGGATGTGTTCTGTCACCCTGCCTGTTCAATTTATACATGGATGGGGTGGTGTGAGAGGTAAACGCAAGGGTAGTGGGTCAGGGATTGGAGATTGTTAAAGAAAATGGAGAAAAATGGGAGACAAGCCAATTGTTGTTTGCAGATGACACCGTGCTTGTGGCAGGATCAGAGGAGGGATTGAGGAAGTTAGTGACAGAGTTTGGGAAGGTGTGCGAAACAAGGAAGTTGAAGATAAATGTGGGTAAAAGGAAGGTGATGAGATGTACAAGGGGAAAGAGTGGCAGCAGACTGAAAGTGAGTATTAAGGGGGAGAGAGACTGGAGGAAGTGGATAATTTTAGATACTTGGGTGCAAATGTGGTGGGAAAGGGAGGAGTGGAGGTGGAGGTACAATGTGGATTGAGAGAAACGAGTAAATGCCTTGGAGAATTAAAAAGTGTAATGAAAAAAGACATTTGGGAATGGATGCTAAGAGGAGATTGTATGGAGTGATTGTGGCGACAGCACTGTACAGGGCAGAAACATGGAACATAAGAGAGGAAGAGAGGAGGAGTTTGAATGCGTTTGAGATGAGGTGCCTGAAAAGTATGATAGGGGTTACTAGGCTGGATAGATTGAGAAATGTGGTGAGGATGAGAACACGGGTGGAAAGGGAGTTGGGAGATAGGGTGGATGAAAGAGTATTGGGATTGGACACATGGAAAGAATGAGTGAAGAAAGACTAGTAAAAGAAGTGTGGAAGGCAGAGGTGGAAGGAGTGAATATGAGGGGTCGACATAGGATGAGATGGATGGATGGGGGTCAAAGGGGCATTGGTAAAGAGGGGAATGTCCATTGAGGAAGGACGGGAGAGACAGAAGATAGGGGTGAATGGGGAATGGTTGTGTATAGATGATGCTGTGATGCATGAGGTGGAGTGGGTGGGGTATGGGCAGTGAGGGAGTATGTGAGAGAAATAAAATGACATAGCCCAAAGGGATTTCTCCTTCATCTTCTCCTTTTCTGCATGAGGGGATGGAGAGGGAGGTCACCAATTTAATGAAGTGGCCTTGCTCTGGATGTGCTGTCTTGAAACACTGCTTCTGACCCAGGGTAGTGGGCAAGATGCAGGGATGATCTGTCATCCAGGAGGTGCCAAGAGGGAGGGAAGCAGGTGGAGGGGAGTGGAGTATGTTAGGGATGGAATGGGTGGAAGTGGTTTTTATGCCTTTTTTTTTTGTTACCTCCCTTATAAGGGGAAAAGCCTTTGACATATGTATAAGCTTTTATAAGCTGTGTCTTGCTGCACTGCTTCTGACCCAAGCAGCAAGGTGCAAAGATGGCCTTTTGTCCACAAGAAACTAAGATTCTCTTAACATAGATAAACAAATATGATAGTTGTGCAATGCAGGATAAAACAATTTCCAACTGACAGCTTCCTTCAAAGCTGTCTCTTGATGATGTCATATAGTCCAGTGCTTCTGCCAGAAATGTAAGTCTTTTAGAAATGCCTACTTTGTTGTGGTTTTCAACAGGTATTTTGCATTCTTATTCTTCACACTGTCAACCTTCTCACGTACTGAGGGTAATGAACCTCTGGGATCTGGGAGATGTTGGGATGACCTGTCATCCAGGAAGAGCCAAGAAAAGAGAGAGAGAGGGAGGAGTGGTGAATGGGAGTGGAGTGGCTGGGGATGAAATGGGTGGGAGTGGAATTATGCCTTTTGACTTTGGTTACCTCCCTTGTCAGAGGGAAAAATCCCTTGGTACATGTATGAACTCCTAATTGAATGTAGCCTGGGTGTAGAGCACTGGTGATATAATCAGATGTATGCTGGTTTCGTATTCGCTTAGTTGTGGGTTTGAATCCCGAACTTCTCTCCAATCCCCAAAAGTGATTTTTTACCTGTCCCAAACAATCCACACACATGGGGCAATTGTGAAAGTTTTGGCTATAGCTAAATGCCTCCAGGTGTAGGTTCCTCACCTTCTACTACCTTCACCTAGGTGAGAAAACTCATGGTGAACAACATCACCTCTGTATTGTTCCTGATTATGATTATAATTTAATTCATATTATTTGTTTTTGTTTTGTTATCATTTGTCTGTTTTTCATTTATTAGTTATAAGTCAATTTATTATTATTTACTATTTACCTGTTTGTTTATTATTCAACTATACCTATGCATTTATCTATGTATTTTATTTGTTATTTACATTATTATAGTTTTTATTCATTATTTTATTATTATGATTTTTTTTCGCATCCGCCCTAGATATGGACCAAAAGATCTCCTGTCGGCATGCTCCGCCTTTGTAATCCTTTGTAAATTCTTATCCATATTGGTCTCAGAAAGTTCAGGATGAGGAGGGAGAATCAATGTGTAAATGAAGCCGCTGGCCTTACTATGGATGTGCTGTGTCTTCCTGCATTGCTTCTGGCCCAGGTAGTGTGCAGGAGAATGGGATGATCCTTTATCCATGAGGAGCAAAAATGAGAAGGAAACAAATGAATTGGGGTGGGTGCATGCCATGGATGGTTACATTCCCTTGTAAAAGGGAAGAAGTCCAGGGCATACAGATAGTTTGGGGTCCTCCGCTGTGAACACAGCCTCTGGATCCTAATCATAAAGCAACGATTTGTTATCAGTAATCAATTAAACAATCAATCCATTGCCCCTGGCAACAACTACTAGATTGGCACACAAGTCAAGATAGAAAAAAATGTGTTGCTGTCTGGTTAGGACTAGAGTATGCCAGTGTAAGATGAGGCATTCAGTGTCTTTCTTGTGGTGATTTGATTCTATGACCAGGCCTATCCTGTGTTGGTATTGTTCTAATATAAGTTGGATGGTGACCTGAACCCAGTCATGCTAGTGTGGTTCTAGCCTGTTGTAAGGAAATTCCTCAGCATGGTAAAGTTTGGAGGAGTTTGAGGGAGTTTGTAACTGATTTTGGAGTGTTTGTTTTGAAATTTGAGTGTGTATGTATCTCCAGGACGGGAGAGGGCAGAAGACAGGGGTGAATGGAGAATGGTTGTATATGGATGATGTTGTGATTGCATGTGTGAGCAAAATTTGACGCAGCCCGAAGGGATTTCTCCCCGTCCTCTCATTTTATGCAATGGGGGGACGGAGAGGGGGGGTCGCCGATTTAATGAAGCGGCCTTGCTGTGGATGTGCTGTGTCTTGCGACACTGCTTCTGACCCAGGGCAGTGGACAAGGTGCAGGGATGACCTGTCATTCAGGAGGTGCTAAGATAAGAGGGAGGGTGGAGGGGTGTGGAGTGTATTCAGGGATGAAATGGGTGGGAATGATTTTATGCCTTTTTCTTTTTGGCTACCCCCCTTGTAAGGGGGAAAAAGCCTTGGTATATGTATGTATGTATCTCCGAGCGAAAACTGGGGCAATGGACTGATTACCATTTGTTATCAATCAATCAATGAATCCACTGCCCTCTGGTCTCTCTTGCAGCATATATGCAGCCTTCAGGTAACTGACAACAGATTCCAGGTTCCACAAGTCACTCAAGAGAGATATATTGTGTATGGGGCAGAAACATGGAACATAAAAGAGGAAGAATTTAAACATGTTTGAGATGAAATGCCTGAGAGGTATGGTAGGGTTTCCTATGCTGGATAGAATGAGAAATGAGGTGAGGAGGAGAGCAGGGGTGGAAAAGGAGTTGGGAGATAGAGTTGATGTAAGAGTATTGGGATGGTTTGGACACATGGAAAGAATGAGTGAATAAAATTAGTATAAAGAAATGTGGAAGGCAGAGGTGGATGAAGTGAATATGAAAGGGTGATCAAGGATGAGATGGATGGATGGGGTAAAAGAGGTGTTAGGAAAGAGGGGGATGTCTGTTGAGGAAGGAAGGGAGAAGACACAAGATAGGGGTGAGTGGAGAATGGTTGTGCATGGATGATGCTGTGATGTATGGAAGGGAGTGGGTGGAGGATGGGGTGGTTAGGGAGTATGTGTGAATGATATTTTAATGCAACCTGTAGGGATTGTTTCCCATCTTCTCTTTTTCAGCATGACGGGATGGAGAGGGGGTCGCCGATTAAATGAAGTGGCCTTACTGTGGATGTACTGTGTCTTGCTGCATTGTTTCTGACCCAGGGCTGTGGGTGAGCTGCAGGGATGACCTGTCATCCAGGAGGATCCAAGAAAAGAGGGAGGGAAGGATGGTTAGTGGGTGTGGAGTATGGGCATGAAATGGGTGAGAGTGGATTTATGCCTTTGACTTTGGTGTAAGAGGCTGGTAGAGAAGAGCTGTTTGTAAATAACAGCTTGAGCAAGCTGCCTGGATTCACTTTGTGTAGGTAATAAAACAGCTGTGCTTGGGAGCCTGTGTGTGTGTGTGTATATATATATTATATATTGCTGAAATGACACTCCTTTTGTAACCTAAGTGAGATTTATGAAGAGACTCGAGATTATTCTAAGTACGCAATACTGCCATAAGGGCTTGAAACAAAGAATCTGATTGGTAAAAGGGTGGAGAAAATTCTAATTGGTTCACAAATGTAAGATCATGTCCTTTGGGGAGGATCTTAAATATAAAGTTACAGATCATTGGACTCAGAAAATGACTACGTCACTGCAAAGCTCATGTAGGATCTTGTATATGTGTTCTCATAGGATTCCTTAAAAGAACCTCAGAGAGAGCATCGTATATTCTAAAACTCTAGAATTTAACCCTTTACCTGGCAAGGACGAGTAAACTCGTCTTCGTCCAATTTTTCTTTTTCGGAGTGCGACGAGTAAACTTGTCCAAACATAATGTTTCAAAAACAGACACAGACGAGTATAATTGTTGAATTAGGGCCCTTCTCAACCATCAATGAGTAAACTTGGTGAATCGTATGTCTGGTAGCTGTGTCTCTTCTGCCTTGGGATGCATTTGTTAGTGATAAGGTATCAGTCAAATGAAGCGGACTCATTGCTGTTGTGCACATACACTCACTTTTTTTTTTTTTATGAATTATGCCCAGATGTCGAGCTCAGAAGATGAGAATGAGTATGAAGCTTCAATTAGAAGCTTGGGTACATCAGATGAGAGTGCAAGTTTATCTGACATTGGCTATTCTCTCTCAAGTAAGGATGAGGATGAGGAGGAAGAGGAGGACTTACAACATTAGTGTTGACATGATGTGTCGGAACAAAACATACTTTCTCCACCACCAGGCTCCCCATTCACTGGAAATCTTGGATTATCAGTTGTAAAATAAGATATAAAAAAAGAGTAAAATAAGTGTGTAATTTCCCTTTACTTTTGATTCTACATACATACATATACCAAGGCTTTTTCCCCCTTTCAAGGGAGGTAGCCAAAAAGGGAAAGGCATAAAATCACTCCCACCCATTCCATCCCTAAATACACTCCACACCCCTCCCACCCTCCCTCTCATCTGAGCACCTCTTGGATGACGGGTCATCCCTGCACCTTGCCCACCGCCCTGGGTCAGAAGCAGTGTCGCAAGACACAGCACATCCACAGCAAGGCCGCTTCATTTAATCGGCGACCCCCCCTCTCCGTCCCCCCTTGCATATAAGGAGGACGGGGAGAAATCCCTTCGGGCTGCGTCAAAATTTTGCTCACACATACCACCTCACCCCCCACCCCCCTGCCCATTCCTCCTCATGCAATCACAACATCATCCATATACAACCATTCTCCACTCACCTCTGTCTTCCGTCCTCTCCCGTCCTTCCTCAACAGACATTCCCCTCTTCCCCAAAGCCCCCTTTACCCCATCCATCCACCTCATCCTAGGACGTCCCCTCATGTTCACTCCCTCCACATCTGCCTTCCATACCTCTTTTACTAGTCTTTCTTCACTCATTCTTTCCATGTGTCCAAACCATCCTAATATTCTTTCATCAACCCTATCTCCCAGCTCCTTTTCCACCCCTGTTCTCCTCCTCACCTCCTCATTTCTCATTCTATCTAGCCTAGTAACCCCCATCATACTTCTCAGACACCTCATCTCAAACACATTCAAACTCCTTCTCTCTTCTTCTCTTATGTTCCAAGTTTCTGCCCCATACAGTGCTGTTGGCACAATCACTCCTTCATACTTTGCATCCATTCCTAAATGTCTATTCCTCATTACACTCTTTAATCCACCAAGGCATTTACTCGCTTCTCTCAATCTACATTCTACCTCCACCTTCACTCTACCTTTTCCTTCTACATTTGGACCCAAGTATCTAAAACTATCCACTTCCTCCAGTCGCTCTCCCTTAATGTTCACTTCCAGTCTGCTGCCACTTTCACCCCTTGTACATCTCATCACCTTACTTTTACCCACATTTATCTTTAGCTTTCTTCTATCACATACTCTCCCAAACTCTGCCACCAACTTCCTCAATCCCTCCTCCGATCCTGCCACAAGCGCAGTGTCGTCCGCAAACAACAGCTGGCTCACCTCCCACTTTTCTCCATTTTCTTTAACCATCTCCAATCCCTGACCCACTACTCTTGCATTCACCTCTCGCACCACCCCATCCATGTATAAGTTGAACAGCCAGGGTGACATAACGCATCCTTGACGAAGTCCCACCTTTACCTCAAACCACTCACTCTCTCCATTTCCAATCCTTACACAAGCTCTACTACTCTCATAAAAACTCTTGACAGCTCCCAAAAGCTTTCCTCCTATCCCATAAATCTGCATAACCTCCCACAGTGCCTTTCTGTCTACCCTATCATAAGCCTTTTCCAGATCCATAAAAGCCCAAAAAACATCCTTCCCCTTTCCTATAGCTTTCTCACATATCTGTCTTACCACAAAGATCTGATCTACACAACCTCTACCTGTCCTAAATCCACACTGTTCCTCACCAATTACTCCTGTTCCTCTCCTAATCCTCTCAATCAAGATCCAAGTTGGTAAAAAGACAATAGAATAAAGGAAGACTAGTTATCTCGTTTTTGCAGGAAATGAATATCTTCAAATTAAATTTCAAGTAAAATATTGGTAATAGATAAAAATAAAAGCTATTTCCATAATCAGTATGAAAAATATGATAAAAAAAATAAATTAATTTTTTTTTCTTAAAATGAAACATTTCCTAAAAAAAAAGTTGCCGTTAAGTAAATGGTTAATTCTCCTAGACTAAAAATTTAAAGAAATGAGAGAAAGTCTATAAATATAGAGAACCAAAAACTAAAAGGAGTCACCATATCAATAAGTGTGGGCCGACAGTGATGACGACATTTGGCTACCTTCCATATAAGGAAGAAAAAGCCCTTGGCATATGTATGTATTAACCCCTTCGATATGATGACGCCTACGTAGGCGTCATGAGGAGCAAGTGGGTACACGAGGATGCTGATGTCAGCGTCTTGATTATATATATTGTAGTTGTACCTGTGTGACCCCCATACTCTGTAAACTGGCTTCATCATATTTTCTATGGTTATCAAAATTCATGGGTGAAAGACAACGAAACCTGAATCATCTGCAGATAGATTCAAGAAAATCATTGGTAGCTGACTCTTAACCTCTTGAATACAATGCCTATGTATGCATCATAAATCACAAGTGGAGTGTACAAGGATACAGGTGTTGGCATTCTGAGAGACCCCTGTATTCTGTGAATGGACTTGATCACATTTTTTTGAGACATTATATTTATTCAGGGTGAAAGAGAATGAGTATAACATACATACATATACCAAAGGCTTTTTCCCCCTTACATGGGGGGTAGCCAAAAAGAAAAGGCATAGAAATCACTCCCACCCATAATTAACTTTGTAATGTGTGTATTGTGATGCACCATAGCACAACAGGAAACCTGTGTGTGCACTAATATTTGACTCATGTTGGAAAGGTTAAGCTTTTTCTTTACCAAATGAGATATGTTTTGATATGAGCATGAGGGACATGCTTTATCTCCAAATCAGAACTCCAAATTGACTGATGTGACCCAAATAAAATGCTCAAGTTCTCATCAAGCCCAATGACAACAATAAAGTGATTTTCTTGAACTGCCTTGATGTTTTCTTTATTCTTTATTGCCTGAAGGTTCCTGAAACACTTGTCACTAGTAATACTTTCATAGCCATCTTTGAAATATCTGTACCATTCAAACTAAACCCATAGTCTTTATTAATCACTTGACATAACTTCTCATAAGTTTATGTGCATGATTTCCCAGTTTCCAACAAAAATGAATGCAAATTCATTGTTCAATTTTTCCACTCACCATTCCATCTATATACCAAGAACTTTTTCCCCCTAATAAGTGAGGTAGCCAAGTCAAAGACGTGTACCTACTCTCCCATTCCACCCCTCTCATCTTAGCTTCTCACCATAAAAATGACAAACTGGTCTGAAAAAAAGTGTGAACATAATGTGGCTGAGTGGGTTAGGGCATCGTTACTTGTGGCGAAGGTCGAGGGGACGACGGTTTGAACCCTGCCAATGGCAAAATTGAACCAAGGGCATTATGGTTCATTAAATTCCATGCTCCAAAGTCTTCTGTGAGGGGCACCGTCCTAGCCTTCCAATAGGAGGGAGTGTATGACGTTAAACCATATCATCATTATTATGAGGCACCATGCAACAGAACAGTACTTGACCTGGGCCCTCTCTAGCACATACATGAAGATTTCATGATTACTGTGAGGTCAACAACATTAAAAAATGGTGCACTAATAAAAATATAAAACTGGGGTCTTAATATTTTTATCACACCTCATATTAACTTATATGTTCCATTTCTATATAATTTTGTTAATGTGTTCTTATTTCCTTCTAGTGTTCACATTCTTTTATTATTTTTGTCTTAACCCCTTCGATACGATGACGCCTACGTAGGAGTCATGAGGAGCAAATGGGTACGCGAGGATGCCAATGTCGGCGTCTTGATTATATTTATTGTAGTTGTACCTGCATGACCCCCATACTCTGTAGACTGGCTTCATCATATTTTCTATGGTTATTAAAATTCACGGGTGAAAGAGAACGAGCAATACAGCAGTAACTTTATTTTTTATAATGTGAGTATTATGACGCAACATCGCACGTCTGGCAGCTAATGCTGCCCACGAAATTTTGGCCCGTATTGAAGGGGTTAACTTTGTCAACCCTTTATAAGGTTAATAGGGTATATGTATGTACAGGGCAGTGGGTGGGATACAGGGATGATCCATCATCCATGAGGAGCTAAGATGAGGAGGAGGAAAGGGTGGTTGATGGGGGGTGGAATGGGTACTTGCCTTTTGACTTGGCTACCTCCTTATATGGATAAAAAAAAAAACCTTGGTATATACAATTGATAGTACCATTTAGGGTTTATGTAGAAATCTATTGTTCTGTTTTTGGGAGCAGGAAATGAGAGATCATTCTTCATTATTTATACTAGTTGGAGGGAGGGGAGGAGAACCAGGAATGTAACTGCATCAGATATACAAAAAAACACATTTCACAGAACCTGTTCGTTAAGCGAGGTTTACCTGTACAATTATTTTCCCTCCAGAAGAGGTGCCTTTACCTATAACACAAAAACAGGTTAATGATATTGATTGCAAGTATACATTGTCTTATTTTTCCTCTTTTTTTGGGGGGGGAGGGCAATATCATATTAATACAATCAGAAGGATCCACGTTGTAGCTCTGGTTCATTAAAAACAAGTCATCTGTGACACACTAGTGCAACAAATAAAACCACAACCCACAACAATTTGTGAAAGAAAGGTGCTCCAACACTCTTATGTTTACATTCCACACATGAGTGATAAGAAAGCACAGGCATCATTACACTATTCATCATATATCAGCCTCGACGTCCCTTGTCATGTTGAAGAGATTAACGCTCCTGTTACTCATCATCAGGTCCCGTCTATAATATCATGTCCATTTAGAGGTGTACCCCTGAGGAAATGACACTTGATTCTCAAGATTAGGGTCAAGATCTTTATACATACATACATACATACATATACCAAGGCTTTTTCCCCCTTACAAGGGAGGTAGCCAAAATGGAAAAGGCATAAAATCACTCCCACCCATTCCATCCCTGAATACACTCCACACCCCTCCACCCTCCCTCTCATCTCCTTATTTTCACTCCACTTTTTCACAAAAGAGATGATAATCAGTAACTGGCCTCTTCTTCCTCACCAATGATACAGAAACAAAGCCAATGCTAATACAATGCAGGCAACAGTTCTGCATCTTTTTTGGAGAACTCAGGAACTTTTTTTTTTTTTCTACTATGAGGCTACCTACCTTGTAAGTGGGAAAAAGCCTTTGGTATATAAATGTACTACGAGACTGCAGGTTTCCAGTCAGTAAAATGTCTAAATGACAACTATTATAAAATCCTTTTTCATAAGAATTCCACATAATCTAGAAACCATCAAAGACTATTGTTTGGACCTGTGTCTCTTTGTTAAGATTTTAGACCTCATCTGGGGATCAAGTGCCAGTCCATAGGGTTGTACTCTCAGTGGAACTGAGGAAAGGTGCACTTGTAGTAGCATTCAAATGAGATTTTCTATTAAACTGTTGTACACGAGAGCATGGTGTCACTGAGAATCTTACGTTTCAATGTCTGTGTGTCATGCACTTAACCAAAGCATTTGCCAGGGTTTGGTATATGGAAGTGGAATGAAAAAATAATTTAGGTAAAGAAAATGGAATATGTTAGGGATGAAATGATATGGAAGATTCTTAGAATGGAATAGATTTTTTTCCCTATCCTTCCATACATACTGAAAATATGTTTAGTAGTACCTAGTTGTATTTACCTAGTTGCATTATATGGGAAGGGAGCTATGCTCGTGGTGACCCGTCTTTGTATCTTTCAGAATCAAGTTTTTTCTTAAAATCTGGAATAGTGTTTGCACACATGGTTTCTTTGTCTAATTTGTTCCAAGTATCTATCACTCTGTGTGGGAAGCTATTTTTTTTTTTTTCAAATCTCTTCTGTAATTAGGCATGTGAGAATAGGTTTTCTTGTAACCACTGGGTGCCAACCATGTTTACTGCTGTGGTCTTCAGAGAGTTGGATAACATGTGCCATGTGAAAATGGATTGAGGGTGTTCCTGTTCAAACTGGAGCAATTACACTGTAGCAATTAAATTTTCTTTTCTGTTTCCAGCATGTTATTTGTTTATAACATAAATACATATATGTAGTTATGGAGCCAATCATGGTTGATTTATCTTACTTTATTTTTTTCTTAATAAAATATGACAATTTGCATTTGCATTTGCAGTACCCTGACCTACATCCTGCAAACCATACCAATAGTTTTTATGTGCCTATTTTATGCATATAACCAACACTAAGTTGATCTGGAATGGAAAATGGAATGAAAGACACACAGAATGGAATGCTAGTTACTAGGGATGGAGTGGAATGATAGACTGAGCCAGATGAAAAATTAAAAATTTACATTCAATTCCATTCCATACCATACCATACCCTGGCATTTGCATACCACTCTTGAAGGCAACATACCATACATTGACTCTTTTTACGTGACAATGTAAAAGCCTGTTTGCAATGTGTTTTCCAAGTGAATAAATGATAATAGTCTGTAGCAAAAATTTGTGTGTTCACTACAGCACCTGCTTACAAAGCCACTTTCTTATGTACATAGGGCAGACAGGTTATAATTGGGTGCAAAAAAATAATCATATTGATAACAATGACCTTCATGTACTATATTCTATGAAAAAAAAAAAAAAAAAAAAAAAAAAATTGAATGCAAAAGGCAATGATCTGATCTATAATCACCAACTATGTATAAAAACAAACACATGCAGCAACTTCATACACACATGGATGTACAAAAAGCTTAACCATTTACATCTTATGATCTTAAGACAGGAATCCTTAAAATCCCTTAAAAATATCACATCTTGGTTCTCTTTATTCTCTAACAACTACTATGTATCCTATCAGTAGACTTATCGTCCTTCCAATCACTGATAAAACCATGGCTGGCAGACCACAATTCCCCGAGTTCGGTAAATGTGGTGAATTCAGATCAAGAATAACAAATGCCTATCACCCTGCCATATGCAATATGAAACTACCACCTCTTGCATTCTGAGTCATAGATGACAAACGCTTTATCATAGATGACACAAACGCTTTATCTCTTCTTATCCAGAAGAACAGATAATAAAATAACAAAACATAACAAAAGAACCCTAAATAAAAGTACCACCTTTCAACTCCTTCAGCCCATTATCAAACTATTGGGTTGAAATCATCATCACCATCATCAACCACCTCAAAAGACCTTCCCCTACTACTGCCAAAGATTTTCCAGCCACTCAAGCTTGAGAAGAGGCAAGTAGGGATTCCTGAGAAGAGTCCAAACTTGCGGTGAAGAACAAAGAGCACTGCTCCCATGACAATCAGGAAGACGGAAATTCCAATCCCGATACCAAGGCCAGCACTGCTATCTTGAGTTGCTGAAAACAATACAAAAATATTAGATACGAGAAGATAAGATGAAAGGAAAAAAAAAAAAAAAAAAAAAAAATGCAGAAATGGCTGAGGAACATTATGAAGAAAAATAAGTTGTAAGCAGTGTCAATACATGGAGAACCTCACTTTATCCTGATCCCCTTCAGCCTGGGATCCTGCTACCATTAGAATATGGTGATAGCCCAAACAAAATCACTGAATTGATGGATTTAATTCTTTCATTCTGGTATGGATCGATCAATCAATCTGTTGCCCCTCGTCACTCTTGCAGAAGACCACCCTGGTATGGACACAGCAGGCACTTTATGGAGATAAATGCGGTGGTTATATTTACCTAACTGTACTTATGCAATGGTAATGTGACAGGTTATGCTCATGAGGTCCTGTCTTTTTTTCTCTCTACAGAAAAAAACTTACCCTTAAATTTGTTTATGCTATTAGATTGGATTATTTCTTTCTTTTAAGCTGTCCCAAAGGTTGATGCATCAATAGTATACAGAATACTGTACTGTGTTTCTTAACCTTTAGCATATGAGGATGCCAACATCGGTGTCCTGAGGTGTGAGTGGGTATACGAGAATGTTGATGTAGGTGTCCTAATTATATTTAGTTTGTAGTTGAGGAAGGAAGGGTTGGAAGAGGTGGTGATGACGGGAATGGTGGAGGGAAGGAGAGCAGGAGGAAAGCAGAGGGAGAAGTATATGGACGGGCTGATGAGGGCGACGGGAAAACAACTCAAACCAGTACAGATGTTACAAGTAACTAGGGACCATGAACGGTGGCGCTCCATGGTTGCCGAAGTCCAAGAGGATATGGCACGATGGTAAGGTAAGGTAAGTTGAATGATGTAACCACATAAAGCAACACCCACACATCACCATAATACACACACCATCACATGTCCACACACAGGAAAGCTTCCTATCATGCAGTGACCTCATGATTAATACATGATCAGGGCATATGCCTGATTTCACCAAACAACCACACACCTTTATTAATAAGATGTAATTCACGGCCATGGCTTAGACAATGATGTAATGTACAATAACTATATTGTAAGTCAGACCTGGTACCTCATAATTACAAATCCCAGATCATCAGTTTGACCTGTGATGCACCAGAGTGGTTGCCTGTGGGTCAGACTGATGAGTGAGAGCCTACAGGCCACTAGTTTGTAATATGGGTATAATACCAAGGATAAAAGGACTTTGTTTTTCCCTAACTGGTACTGGAGACACGACTGGTGCCTTAACCCCTTTGATACGATGACGCCTACGTAGGCGTCATGAGGAGCAAGTGGGTACGCGAGGATGCCGATGCCAGCGTCTTGATTATATATATTGTAGTTGTGCCTGCGTGACCCTAATCCTCTGTAAACTGGCTTCATCATATTTTCTATGGTTATCAAAATTCACGGGTGAAAGTGAATGAGCAATACAGCGGTAACTTTATTTTTTATAATGCGTGTATTATGATGCAACATCGTACGTCTGGCAGCTAATGCTGCCCGCAAGATTTTGGCCCGTATTGAAGGGGTTAAACTTCTCACCACAATTGTACCCTCGCTTCCTTCAATCTACACTCTACCTCCACCTCCACTCCTCCCTTTCCAGCCACATTCACACCCAAGTATCTAAAACTATCCACTTCCTCCAGTCTCTCTCCCTTAATACTCACTTTCAGTCTATTGCCACTATCACCCCTTGTACATCTCACCACCTTACTTTTACCCACATTTATCTTCAACTTCCTTCTTTCACACACTCTCCCAAACTCTGTCACTAACTTCCTCAATCACTTCTCTGATCCTGCTACAAGCGCAGTGTCGTCTGCAAACAACGAGACCCCCATACTCTGTAAACTGGCTTCATTATATTTCATATGGTTATCAAAATTCACGGGTGAAAGAGAAAACGATTAATACAGCGATGACTTTATTTTTTATAATGCGAGTATTATGACGCAACATCGCACGTCTGGCAGCTAATGCTGCCCGCAAGATTTTGGCCCGTATTGAAGGGGTTAAGGATGGTAGGGCTTTAAGAGATCATGGGAACAAATTAAGAAAGATCACATATCTAAAGAATGTGAAGAAATAAATTTTCATATAGTTATATAGACACTTGGAATAGCTTAAAAGGTGATGGAGCCCGAGTTTGGGTGATACACAAATTCAAATTTAAATATAATAATTGAGCAAGGTAGGGAGAAGGCAGGAGATAGGGACGAGTGGGGAGTACTTACCTAACTGTAGTATACAGGAAAGGAGCAATACTTGCTGTCTCCTGTCTCCTATTCTATAATTTTCTAACATACCTTGACTTAGATTTATGTATGATTCCAACTTAATCTATATCTTTGGTCTGCAATTTATCATATTTAGATTTAAACTTGTATAATGTTTGAGTTTGGGCTATATCACCTTTTAAGTTATTCCACATATTTATACATCTATAAGGAAAACTGTATTTCTTCACACCCATCTGACATGTGCTCTTTCTTAATTTATTTCCATGACCTCTTAAAGCCTTCCCATCTTTAATCAGATCTCTTCAATCAATGCAATCTATCCCCTTTAGTGACCTGAACACTATATATACATATATGTCACCTCTTTCTCTTCAATCTTTCAAAGTTGGTGTGTGTGTGTGTGTATTTACCTAGTTGTATTATACGGGAAGGGGAACTATGCTTGTAGTGACCCTTTTTTATATCTCGCAAGATCAAGTTTGTTCTTAATTTCTTGTATTGTGTTTGCACACACTATTTTTTCATCCAATTTGTTCCATATATCTATCACTTTGTGGGAAGCTGTTCTTTTTCAGGTCTCTTCTGTAGTTATACTTTTTGAGTTTCATTGCATGTCCTCTTGTTTTTCCTCTGTCCCACTTTAATAAGTCCTCTCTATCAAGGCGTTCTTTTCCTTTCATAATTCTGTAGATGGTTAGTAGGTTCCCTCGTTCTCTTCTTTGTTCCAGGGTCGGCAATTCCAGTTCGGCCAGTCTTTGTTCATATGTCAGGTTTGAAAATGTTGGGGCCATCTTTGTCGTTGCTCTTTGTATTCTTTCTAATTTTCTTATATTCTTTTTTGTACCAGATGACCATATCAGTGCTGCATATTCCAGTTTTGGCTTTATCAGTATATAATATTTTCTTGATCATTTCCTTATCCAGGTATTTAAAGGCCACCTTTATTGATCTCAACAAATTATTTCTCTGACTATTTCATTTATATGTTTATCTGGCAACATGTCTTTAGTGATGATTACTCCTGGGTCCCTTTCAGAATTTACTTTCTTTACTTCTTTTCCATAAGTGTGTGTGCATTTACCTAGTTGTATTTTATGGGAAGGGGAGCTATGCTCGTGGTGTCCCGTCTTCATATCTCATTTTATCTAGACCATTTTTAAATTCGTGTATCGTTTTTGCACACACTACATTTTCATCTAACTTGTTCCAAACATCTATTATCCTGTGGGGAAAGCTGTTCTTTTTCAGGTCTCTTTTATAATTGTCTTTTTTTCTTTCCGTGTCCTCTTGTATCTCTATTATCCCATTTTATTAGATCCTCTCTATCAATAATTTCTATGACTTTCATGATCCTATAAATAGTTATCAAGTCTCCTCTCTGTAGCTCTGTCTGTAGCTCAGGTTTTGTCAGTCTCTCCTCATATGATAGATCTGAGATCATTGGTGCCAATTTTGTAATTGCTCTTTGTATTCTTTCAAGTATTATACATTTTTTTCGTACTTGGTGACCACATCGTCGCTGCATATTCCAATCTTGGTCTTATCAAAGTGACTAGTATTTTCTTCACTATTTCTTTGTCCAGGTATGTAAATGCCACTTTGATTGTTCTTATTAAATTATAAGTTTCTCCAAAAATTTTGTTTAAATGTTTCTCAGGGGACATATTATTCACAATAATAACTCCCAGGTCCTTCTCATTTTCCCCTTTTTTAATTTCTTCCTCTCCCAATCTATATGATCCCAATATTCTTTTTTTTGCTTCTTCCAAATTCCATTATACTACACTTCTTAATATTGAATTACATCTCGCACTTCCTACTCCATTCCCATACTTTATTGAGATCACTCTGCAGCGACTCACAATCTCCTACAGTGTTCACTTTTTTCAACAATTTTGCATCGTTCGCAAAGTAGCTCATATAACTTTCAATTCCTTTATCCATATCATTAATATATATAGCAAACATTATTGGGGCCAAAATTGTCCTTGTGGAACTCCACTAATCACTTCACCCCAATTAGAATGTTTGTCTCTTATCACCACTCTCATTTTTCTTTCATGCAAGAAGTCTTCCATCCACTTCAGCAGTTTGCCCTATATTCCTCCTGCAGTTTCTAGTTTCTTTAGCAATTTCTTATATGGCACCTTATTAAAAGCTTTTTTCTGGTCTAGAAATGCACAATCAGCCCATCCATCTCTTTCTTGTATTACATCTATCAGTCTTGAATAGAAACACATCAAGTTTGTGACACATGATCTTCCTTGTCTAAATCCAAATTGCCTTGGATTTAGTACATTGTTTTTTCTAAATCCCTTACCCACCTAATTTTGATAATTCATTCACAAATTTTAGCTACCATACTTGTAAGAGAGACTGGTCTATAGTTTGTAGGGTCTTCCTTGTTTCCCCCCTTATATATTGGTACTATATTTGCTCTTTTCCAATCTTCTGGTACTTTTCCTTCTTTCATTGAACTGCTTATTAGACTATGTATTTTGTCTGTTAGTTCATTCCTGCATTCTCTCAAAATCCAGTTTGCCATTTCATCTGGACCTTGTGTTTTTCTAACATCAAGATTACTCAAGTGATTATTTCATTCCTTGTTACTTCTATCTCTTTCATGGGGGGACTTTCTCATCCCACTCAAAATCTCTAAGTTGTATGTTCTCCCTCGTAAACACTGATTTAAAATGTTTGTTCCTAATTTCTGCCATTTCTATTTCCTCTGTGTATTCAACTCCTCCTTGTCATAGTTTCTCTAATTCTTGTTTTTCAGTTTGTTGTTTACAAATCTATATAATAGTTTTGGTTGATCTTTACATTTTTCTATGACATCCTTTTCATATTTTCTCTTTTCTTCTCTGTGCACTTGTACATATTGATTTCTATAACTAGTAAATATTTTCCATTTTCAGGTCTTTTGTCTTTCTTCCATTTTATCCAAGCTTTATCACTTTTGTCTTTTAATTTGCTACATCTTTTGTTGTACCAACACTTTACATATCCTTTTTCTTGTTTTTGTCTTGGAACATACTTTTCCACTCCTTTATAAATTTTTGTCAAAATATTCCTTTTCTCTTCTACTGTTGTTTCCTCCTTGTGTATCCTTTCCCAGTCCATTTTTTTTTAAAGAATTTTCTTATCTTATAAAAAAAAAAAAAAAAAAAAATCCAAACATCAATCTTCCCTTTCTATATTGTTTGTTTTTTCCCATGTATTTTCCTAATTTAATTCCAGTTCAACTAATATGTGGTCACTTTTACTTATTGATGTCTTATATTCAATCTTGTTCACTATTTCAGGTTCTGATGTGATTATTAGGTCCAGTCTCAATGGTTCTTCATTTCTATACCTAGTATTCTCTTGTATTCATTATGTCATTGTATGTTCTATAATCATATCAAGTAGTACATTTCCCCATAGGTCATCTCCACCCTTCACTGTCATCTCTTTCCAGCAGATTTCTTTACAATTAAAGTCACACATTATAACTATTCTTCCTCCATCTTCCATTATCTTACTTAGTGTTATCCTTATGTCTTCTAACATATTTTTGTGTTCTCTCTCTTTCCACGAAGCCATTTTAGGAGGCACATAATTTACCACAAAATTCCTGCTCTTCTTGTCCCTGTCCTCTATTTCCATCATAATCATTTCCACTCTATTCTTTCCATATGTAACATTCCTCACATTTATATCCTTAGTAAGGAACATAACTCCACCCCCTTGTTTTACTTCCCTGTTTCTAATCCAATAATTATATGCACCATGTCCTACACTGTTGGGTGGTAATGGACCTTTCAAATTTGTCTCTACAATTCCCATTATGTCCGGATATTTTTCCTTCAGGTAATCATTCAGTTCGTTCAACCCTGTTATTAAGCCATCTATATTTGTGAAAGACACTATTAATTTTCTGTTACCTCCATCCTATTTTCTGTTTCCCTTCCATTTTTCTCTACTATGAACCATTTCCTCACTTTAATATCCACTACTCTCCAATAGAATTTCTCTTTGACTGTTCCGTTCTTGTTTTTTTCCCCTAGCTTCAATTCTTTTTGTTTTCTCTTCCTCTCTTTCCTCTTAATTAATCTTTTTTATCCATACCTGTTTGTACTGATCACTTTCTGCTAGTTTTCCTGTTTTTGATAAGACATTCTCTGCTGTTGTTTGTGACCTGAATTTAACCTTAATTGGTCTGGTCTTGTCTACATTGTATTTCCCAAGTCTATATATTTCTTCAATTTCTTTCCCTATTTCCTGTTCACCTTCTTGATATATTCTTAGTACCCTGTTCACTCTTTCTTTCTCCTCTCTTACTCTTGTAGTCCTATTTGGATTATGTTTCTCTTCCATTCCTAACATAATTATACATTTCTTTTTATCTGCTAAGTCTCTTACTATATTCTCCTTCTCTCTCATCACTTTAATAACTGTGTCCTTAGTGTGTTCCTTCATTTGTTGTTTCACTATATATCTGAATTCAATTTTGCTATTTTCCTGAACCTTTTTCCAGCCACTTACCTCTTTTTTTATGGACTCTTTATTCTCTTTATCTTTCTTCTTTAATTCCTCATTCTCATACTTTACTTCTGTTAACTGTCTTTTTAATTCTTCTATTTGATTCTCCTTGTTTAGCTCTTCCAATTTATCAACTCTGTGTGTAATTAGTGCGAGTTGACTGAACCTAACCTCCTATTGTTCATTCGTTTTTGCTAGTTTTTCCTCTAGACTTGTTAATTGGGGAAGGTTGTCATCTCCTCCCTCATTAAATCCATAGAAATAATTATCTTCACCTTCTATTGCACTGCTCTTACCCATATTTCTAATTTTCACATTTTTACTAATCCCTTCATCTTCACCTGTGTCGTCTGCGCATCTCTTGTTGACATTCCTTCTGACTTTTGGGGCCCATTCGTCCCCTTCCTCATTTCCTTCCATTTTCCTCAGTAATCCCTCCTCTTCTCCTTTTTCTTCACCTTCCCACTACACCACAAGCTTTCACCTTCCCTACTAATACAACACAGGTACTCCCTCATTGTTGAGATGCACAAAAATTTAAGTTTTTCTGGAGTTCCAAACTTCGCTGTCACTTCGACTGTCGTGTGTGTGTGTGTGTGTATTTACCTAGTTGTATTTTACGGGAAGGGGAGCTATGCTCATGGTGTCCCGTCTTCATATCATTGTGTGTGTGTGTGTGTGTGTGTATTTCAGTCAGTGCTGGAAAGAAAACACTTATAGGAATCTATAATCTAAGAATAATCAAATAATCATGTATTCTGATATATTAAGAGTTGAAAAAAGAAACCTGGTTCTGGTGGTGGTGGTGGTGGGGCAGGAGGAGATTTCTGTTCACACTTGCCGGTGTTTGGATTGCGTTTGTATTCTATTTGACACACACACTTGGAGCCCTTATCACTAGACGAACACATCTCATGTTCATCGCACTGGCCAAGTTTGTTTATATTGCAATCCTGAAAGAAGAGTACATGAATTACATTATGATCTAGAAAATTTATAGCAGTACTATACACTACATCTAAACACATTTCTTGTTTGACAGAGGGTTATCTTGTAGCCTACCCAAGTATATATAAAAATAGATTAATAAAAAACAAGTAAATAAATACATACATACATATACCTATGGCTTTTTCCCCCTTACACGGGGGGTAGCCAAAAAGAAAAAGGCATAGAATTCACTCCCACCCATTTCATTTCCCATATACAGTATAAGCTCTTTTAACCGGCACGAGTGGGACCAAAGATGTGCCGGAAAGGGGAAATCCCAGTTACGAGAAGGAATATTTAAAAAATACATTTATTGCTTTTATTCATAGAGTACTTAAATAAAATTCATTCAATGGCTTCACTTTTGTTGTTTATTTATTTACCAGTATATTCAGATTTATTTATCTTTATTCATTTTTATGAAATCACGTATGTTTCTTTGTTTAGAATATTTGTCTCTCTGCATTAAAAACTCATTTTGAAGACAGTGAAGAGACATCACGTCGTGAGTCCCCATGTAGTTGCACTGCTCCGCAAACTTGATAAATGTTGCCAATCTTTTAGCGGCATCCTTCCACGTTACTCTTGGCTCTGGGTCATCTTCCTCTTCACTATCAGCCTCTGTTTCCTTACCATGCTTCTCCTCAATCACTGCCTGAATGATTTCGTCGTCAGTTAGTGTGGGGGTGATAGCTTCGTCATTGTCGACCTCCATCCACTCCTGAAGAGCTTCATCAGTGACAATAAGCTTAGTACTACCACGCATCTCCTTCAACTCAGCCAACACTGCCTTCCTTTGCTGTCGGTATGTGTTTGTGTGTTGAGAGAGTGGCTAATAGACAGTCGGACGCTTAACATCAGGCGTCTTATTACAGTGGGCACTGGGCCTGACGGAGCGGCGGGATTTGTGGCAGATGGCGGGAAAGATGCGCGCTACGTCTGGCGGCGGCGGGAGTTTTAAATTTTATTTTTTTTAATTTTTACATTTTTATACAAAATTGTTTTCCTCATGAATAATATGCCGATTATAAGAAGGAGCCGGATACGAGAATAACGGATAAAAGAGCTTTTACTATATTCCACTCCCCTCCACCCTCCTTCCTATCTTGGCACCTACTGGATGACGGGTCATCCCTGCATCCTGTCCACTGCCCTGGGTCAGAATTAGTGTCGCAAGACATAGCACATCCACAGCAAGGCCACTTCATAAATTCGGTGACCCCCACTCTCTGTCCCCTCATGCAGAAAAGGAGAAGATGGGGAGAAATCCCTTCGGGCTGCATCAAGTTTTTTCTCATACATACTTCCTCACCCCCCATCCTCAACCCACTCCCCCTCATGCATCACAGCCTCATCTATACACAACCCTTCTCCATTCACCCCTATCTTCTGTCCTCTCCCGTCCTTCCTCTACAGACATTCCTCTCTTTTGTAAAGCCCCTTTCACCCCATCCATCCATCTCATCCTAGGACGCCCCCTCATATTCACTCCTTCCACCTCTGCCTTCCACACTTCTCTTAATAATCTTTCTTCACTCATTCTTTGCATGTGTCCAAACCATCCTTATACTCTTTCATCAACCCTATCTCCCAGTTCCCTTTCAACCCCTGTTCTCCTCCTCCCCTCCTCAACTGTGAGTTTGGGAGTGTAGCTGGGGGGTACTCAGGAGTGAAGAGGGGATGAGGGAGAGAAGGGGTGGCTATACTAGTAAGTGAAAAGATAAGTAAGTGGGTAGTGGAGTGGAAGGAGGTTTCATCAAGGTTGATGTGGATGAAGGTGAAGCTGGGAAGGGAGATGTGGGTTTTTGTAAGTGCGTATGGACCTGGTAGAGAAGAGCATAGAGGAAAGGGAGGCTTTTTGGGTAGAAATAAATGAGTGCATGGAGGGATTAGAGAGAAATGTCAATGTAGTTGTATTGGAAGACCTTAATGCTAGGGTAGGAAATGAACTAATAGATGGAGTGATTGGGAAGTATGGAGTTCCAGGTATAAATTGTAGTGGAGAATTGATGGTGGAGATGTGCCTTGGAAGAGATTGATAATAGCAAATACAGTGTTTAGGAAGAAAGTCAAGCATAAGTACACATGGGAGAGGGTGGTGGATGGAAGGGTGGCAGATAGAGCGTTAATGGACTATAGTGGTGACCAGTAGTATGGTACGAAGAGTTAAGGATGTACATGTTCTAAGGGGAGAAAGTGGGGGAATATCAGATCATTTTCTGGTGGAAGGTAAATTGAGAGTGGAAAATAGGTGGAGAAAGAGGAAAAGGGCAGAAGGTAGATAGGTACTTAGAGTGAACTGATTAAATGAGAAAAAAAAAAAAAAAGGAGAATGAGTATAAGAAGCTGAAAGAGGAGTGGGAGGGAGTGAAGGATAGAGTAGAGCTAGGAGTGGAGGAGGAATGGGGATGGTTCAAGGAGGGAGTCACAAGGAGTGCAAAGATGGTGTGTGGAACAAGGAGGACGGGAGGAAATAGAAGGAAGGGTAGTGAGTGGTGGGATGAGGAAACAAAGAAATGTGTAGAAGAGAAGAAGCAGGCATTCATAGATTGGCTACAAATTAGGATGAGGGAATTGTATGAGAGGTACAAAGTAAAGAGAAGGGAAGTTAAGCATAAGATAAAGGAAGCAAAGAGGAGAGCAGATGTGAAATGGGGTAAGAGTATGACAGAAAATTTTGAAAGCAATAAAAAAAAAATTTGGAAGGAAATTAAAAGAGAAAGAGGAGGCAAATCAAGTAGAGAAGAAAAGGTAAAAGGTGCAGATGGAGAGATGATAATGGAAGAGGAGGCAGTGAGAAGAAGGTGGGCAGAGTATTTTAGGGAGTTGCTAAATGTGAAGGAGGATAGGTAGGGAAAAGTAGTTGCTGTGGGAAGCGCTAAGAAAATGAGAGTGATGAATGAGGAAAATGGAGGAGAAATAGGGAAGGATGAAGTGAAAGTAGCTGTTAAGATGATGAGAGCAGGTAAGGCACCTGGTCTGGATGGATGCCATGCAGAATGTCTGAAGAAAGGAGGTATAGTTATGATGGACTGGCTGGTGAGGTCATTTAATGTTTAAGAGAGGGTAGAGTGCCGGAGGATTGGAGGAGTGCCTGTATAGTTCCACTTTACAAGGGAAAGGGGGACAAGTGTAAGTGTAGTAGTTACAGAGGGATCAGCTTGTTGAGTGTAGTTGGGAAGGCTTATGGGAGGGTCTTGATTGAGAGGATTAGGAGAGGAACAGGGAGTAACTGGTGAGGAACAGTGTGGGTTTAGGACAGATAGGGGTTGTGTAGATCAGATTTTTGTGGTAAGACAGATATG
>NC_134813.1:10966843-10976843 GCF_046742065.1 Oratosquilla oratoria
TGCACAAAACAAGGAAGACCTGTACCTTGTTAATATATTAATTACATGCTCTTAGAAGTCACAATACATTGACAGTATAACCCCATGGTCTTATGAACACATTCTACTTCCTTAGACAAGCATCAGAGGTCTGGTTGTGGAGCCCAAGGCTTCTTATTGCCCAGGGAATAATAGTTCATCATTGTTGCCATGATTTTTACTGACTGGAAACCTGCAGAGCCTCACAGTGGCTGTCAGTGGTCCTTGAATCATCCGATAGATCTTTCTAGGAAGCAATTTTGGACTGTTGTATGTGTTGTATTAGTGTTAAACTGTTTCTTTGAGTATATCACCAGCTGAAATTTAAGTATTTTTTTAAATGTGTACACTTACGTGATATAGCATTAGAAAATTAAATATCAATTTTGTAAATTATAATACATCAATGGAATAAATATTTTTCTTGACAGAAATCAATAACAGAAAATGTTGCTAAAAGCTATGCACAAACAAATGATGTTGTGTTGACTCCTTTAGATGCCATCTTTGTTTTGATAGATTCCGAGGTCAAAGACAGAGGGCCCTGATGACCTCTAGAATTACAAGTACCGCATTACTTAATGCAGGTTAGGAAGGTAGGTAGGTAGGTTAGGTTAGGTTAGAATAGATTAACCTTATGTTTTAATTTTTTCAACATCCACATCTACCAAAACAATGATGGCATTTTAAGCAGTCGAAATTGCTACAATTGTTTGTGCATAGTTTTTAGCAACCTTTTCTGTCATGGATTTCCGCCAAGAATAACATATATTATGTTGATGTATTGTAATTTGCAAAATTATTATTTAATTTTCTATTGCTACATCGCATAGGTGTACACTTCTAAAAATTTACCAAAATTAGGGAAGTATTTACTAGTTGTTAGATCTACTTTTTGTGAAAGGTAAAGAACTATAGTTGAAGTTGATAGAAAGATATTTCAAATCTGGTCTAAAGAGTAAAAGTCACCCCCAGATAGAGGATATAGTGGGAGAGCAAAATAGGACTTATTAAAGTAGGATAAAAGAAAAACAAGAGGACATGAAAAGGAACTCAAAAAGGATAGTTATAAAAGAGGTCTGGAAAAAAAAAAATAATAAAATAAAATAAATAATACTTTCCCAAACAGTGGTGGATGTCTGGAACAAACTTGACGAAACAATAGTGGATCCAAAAACCATACAAGAATTTAAGAACAAGCTAGATGCTGAGAGATACAAAGATAGGTCACTTTGAGTATAGCTCCCCTTCCTGTATAATACAACTAGGTAAATACAGCGGTGAGGGCTGAATATGTGGTGTATATTTCCATTCCATTCGATCAGCACAGGCATGATCTTGTAAATATATTATTAGTAGCTTGTAAGTTTCTGTATAAACAAAGAAGCATAACCTGTAATTGCCTTTTAGTCAAAGCAACACTCATAATTATCATACAATATACAGTCTGGTGCACAAGCAAAACCCTGTTCTATTCCAGTATCATGCAAACACATTTTTCACTTTTCTTTTTTGAATTTGAAAGATCCGTTTTTACTATGGAATGGTTCTATCACATTAGGTTAGGTTATATTAGGTTATGAGCTATCGGACAACATAAGTTTCCGTGTTTGGGTGATTCTGGAATTTTACCTACACATCTACTTTAGTAAAACTTTATAATGTTTTGATCTGTGGATATATCAAAATTACTTAAATTAAAAAGAACCCTGGGGTCGTTTAACCATTACGTACCTTTTCTCCATCGCCAACAACAAAACATGGCATCAAATATAAGGCCATGATGAAATATATAACTTCCATCCTCACTCCTTGATGTGATTTTTCACTTTTTCTTCTCATGTCACGGTGCATCACTGCTGATTCTACGAACCTGTGATACACAGGAAGACTTTCCAGTTTCCCTACTAATTTTAACAATAACAATATCCTCCAGGTATATGTGTTCCGTCCGAAGTGGAATAACTCCACCAAAATCTACACCACCATAGGTGGAAGTAGATTGTTTTGAAAGCCAAGGGTATACCGTTTTCTTCACTACCAATGAAGACATTAAGGTATATGGTCAGTCAGTGATTCACATACGTGAACGAAGGGTAGGTGACCACGGCACAGCTGAAGATCATGATAATATTAGTTTGAGACAAGTAAACATATTCTTCTTGCAAAGAAAGTGGCAACTTTTACTTTGGTCTCAATGTTTATGTTACAATGTAATTGAACTTGATGGCCTTCTTTGTTCAATGGACTATTCAAATTGCATCATATAAGCCATGAGTGGCGAATGCAACCAACTCACAAATAAATACTGCCTTCTGATCACATTCATTCTGATTTTCTGGGCTTATCACTCTCGTGCCCTGCACATGAACGAACCACAATACTACATCTTGTGACTTCACTCTCCCTGGATTTGTTTACGCAGTGTTATCAGCTGTTAGCGTTGCTCGCAGATTGGAACTTCGCAGAAATTTCCCAGTAGGCTTCAAGAAACTTTATTCTTTTACATTAACGTTTATAACCAGATAAGATTCTAAAATAAACAACAACAATCTATTCATAAGTGATGCGGAAAAATTTGTCCAAAATATACTACGTACTAGTCCTAGATGCATTGACGCCCGCGCGTTTTGAAACAGAATTTACAATGTATTGAACAAATTATGAGCAGATATGTCAATATTAAACCACACTTCTCCAAGAGTTGTATAGGTGAAATGTATCCAAATTAAAAATCTTGAAAATTGCATCACATCCTTTCCAAACTCGATCAATATTCATGGCTTCAGCATAATTTGTTATGTTAATTATAATTTTAGCAAACATTTAGTAGATAGTAATGATCTTACGATTTCATAACTAATGCATCTAAACAAAATAAGCAAAAATTAATACCTTACCCATTATTTAAATTTTCATAGAAAATTGAAATTTACAGGGGTGACTAAATAATCTTAAAACAGTAAATGAGAGAATATTTATATAAAGAAAATAAATTAAAGTTATTCTTACAATATTGTTCCCACTGGAAAAGAATAGAAACATCTTAGTGCAAGCATCGATAGAAGATTTATAACGACATTTAGTACGTTTAAGCCTAGACAAATCGGAAGAATTCTAAGATGACCTTTCTAAAGCCATTCAGCCTATCAGATGGTATAGAATGACAATTCAGGTCTTGAAATTTGTGCTTGTATATGGACACCATAACATGGAAACAAAAGAACATATCATAGATAAATACCTAAACTAAGAACTTTTATTGAATTGTCAGTCACCGACAGGGTTAGGCCTACAAAATATGCACAAATTTCAAAACAATGTTGACAACCATTACAAAATAAAATTATAAAGGTAGGATGTAATGAATAAAGCGCATTTCCTATAAAACTAATGTGGGTATACTTGAATTCAAACACCACAACAACCCATATAAACATCTAGCAGAACTTTGACTGAAATTTAAACTTAATTTCAGCGGTTAACATCAAGCGAGACAAACATGCAAATAAAGTAGCAGGCTGTTGATGGAGGAGGTGGGTGGTAGGGAGGAGTTAAACTCACGAGCCTCTGACGTCATATCAGCCGACAAGGCGCCGTTTCGCAAAGTTCAACGCTGACGCTCTCCCATACTTCTTTATTTTTTCTTGTTTGGTAAAATCTAGACAATTTTATTCAGCTGCAGGGCGATGTCAACCCGAATCTTAATAATCAATTTAAGGAGCCATACCCATTGTGTCCTTATTTCACTTCTCAACTGAATAAATCTGTCAGATAATTGCTGAAACAGTAGCATTTAGTATTGAGTTACCGGATTGAAGGGGTGAGTTTCATGAAACGAAGGTCAGGTTGGAAGGCTGAAAAAGATGCAACTAAAATAGAATGAATAACAGAACGAGAATGAAGGTACTGATGATCAAGTCCATTGATAATGTATATATACATACAATAAAAAAATAAAATTCTCCAAAATGTTTCAATGTCACGGCGTCCCTAACCGAGTTGAACGGGGATCCGGCAAAAAGGGGACAAGTCCTCCAAGGTAACAATTCCTCCAAGGTAACAATTCCTCCAAGGTAACAAGTCCTCAGTGGTCGCAAGTCCTCAGTGGTCGCAAGTCCTCAGTGCCATGTTCCCTTGAACTGACCAGGAAAGAAATGTCCCTTGGGTTCGGCCTCGGGCTCGGGGCGGAACCCCAACACGGGATCCCCAGCACGGGATCCCTATCGTGGTATTAGAGCGCGGAGCGCTGCGGCCGTAGGCCGCTGTTTGCGCAGCCAAACCTCCGGCGAAGCCAGAAAGGGCGAAGCCCGCGGCTTGTAATCATAATAAAGGTATTGTTTTAGTTGTGCACACATACACCATATATCATTAGAATTTTTAATATTAATTTGGTAAATTATAGTACATGAACGTAATATGCGATTTTCTTGGCAGAAATAAATAGGTAATAAATAGAAAAAAAAACTTACTACAAACAAATCTACTAACGAACGAAGCCGCTAGGATACAGTCCAGACGCCATGTTGTCGTCTGTCTAGTCCAGTCATTGTGATTTAGATGATGGCTTTCACGTTGTGGACCAGGTATTTTCCAATTTTAGGTGGCGTTGATAAGCGCTGTTACAAAGACATTGGGGCTTCCTTGGACTTTTTGCGAAAATACGGGGTTCTGCCGTCGTCTGTTCATTGTCCCGGTCCAAAGTACAGTATTAATCATGCCATCTGCATCCGTGACGACAACGACGACGACCCGGATGATCTTTAGAATTTGAGGTACCGATTTTTTTTTTTTTTTTTTTTTTTTTTTTTGCATCCGACCTAGATATGGATCAAAAGGTCTCCTGTCGGCATGCTCCGCCTTTGTAATCCTTTGTTAGGTTACGTACGTTAGTTAGATTGGGTTAGGTTAGAATAGACGAATTTATCAACCTTTCATTTCTTCGACCTTGGCGTATCATTCAAATGCAGCGACTTTGTTCGTTAATAAATCGGCTTTAGCAATTTTTTTTATTGATTTCCGCCAAGAAAATCGCATATTACGTTGATGTACTTTCAAAAATAATAATTAATTTTCTATTGCTATATCGCGTATGTGTGCACTTCTAAAAATTTACCATAATAAAGGTAATAATGCTAATAATAGTAATAATAATGGTAATAACGATAATAATAATGATAATAACGATAATAAAAACAACAATAATAGTAATAATAATGATAATAATAATAATAACACACAAAGGATTACAAAGGCGGAGCGTGCCGACAGGAGACCTTTTGGTCCATATCTTGGTCACACACACACGCATATATATATATATATATATATATATATATATATATATATATATATATATATATATATATATATATTTTATATATATTTATATAGATATATATGTATATATATACATATATATATATATATACATATATATATATATATATACATATAGATATACACATATATATATCTATATATATATATATATATATGTATATATATATATATGAGAGAAATTCGCTAGTAACAGCGACATCAATCCAATAATTTTTATGGGTTAAGGGTCTGTGAAGGTGATCTTACGTGTGGCCGAAAGCAGTGGGTTCGAATCCTGCATGCGACTGTCATAAAAATTATCGATATATATATATATATATATATATATATATATATATATATATGTGTGTGTGTGTGTGTGTGTGTGTGTGTATACATGTATATATATATATACATATATATATATATATATATATATATATATATATATATATATGTATATACCAATGGCCTTTTCTCCTTTACAAGGTAGGTAGCCAAAGTCAAAGGCATAAATCCATTCCCACCCATTTCATTCCCACATACTCCTCCCCCATTAACTACCCCTCCCTCCCTCTTTTCTTGGCTCCTTCTGGATGACGGGTCATCCCTGCATCTCACTGCCCTGGGTAAGAAGCAATGCAGCAAGACAACACATCCACAGTAAGGCCGCTTCATTGAATCGGCGAGCCTCCTCTCCATCGCCTCATGCAGAATAGGAGGAGACGAAGAAATCCCTTCGACCTGCGTCAAAACATCATTCACGCATACTCCCTTACCCCCCCCCCCCATCCCCCAACCACTCAATTCCATGCATCACAGCATCATCCACACATAACCATTCTCAATTTACCCCTATCATCTGTATTCTTCCTTCCTTCCTCTTTCTTTACTAATACACCTTTTACACCATCCATCCATCTCATCCTTTGTCACCCCCTCATGTTCACTCCTTCCACCTCTGCCTTCCACACCTCTTTTACTGATCTTTCTTCACTCATTCTTACCATGTACCCAAGACATCCCAATACTCTTTCATCTACCCTATCTCCCAACTCCCTTTCCACCCCGTTCTCCTCCTCACCCAACCTTATTATAAGCCTTTTCCAAATCCATAAAAACACAAAAAACATCCTTACCATTTCCTAAATCTTTCTCACATATCTGTCTTACTACAAAATTCTGATCCACGCAACCCCTACCTGTCCTAAACCTACACTATTCTTCTCCAATTACTCCTTCTGTTCCCGTTCTAATCCTCTCAATCAAAACCCTCCCATAAACCCTCCCAACTACACTCAACAAACTGATCCCCCTGAAACTACTACACTCACACTTGTCCCCTTTTCCCTTGTAAAATAGATTTATATAAATACTCCTCTAGTTCTCCGGCACTCTACCCTCTTTTAGACAAACATTAAATCACTTCACTAGCCAGTTTACAATCACTGTACATTCAATTTTTAGACACTCCGAATGACACTCATCCAACCCAGGTGCCTTGCATGCTCTCATCATTTTAATAACCACTTTCACCTAATCTTTCCTTATTTCTCCTCCATTTTCCTCATTCATCACTGTCCTTTACTTTGCGCTTCCCAGTGCAACTACCCTTCCCTCCCTATCCTCCTTCACATTTAGCAACTGATCCCTAAAATACTCTGCCCATCTTCCTCTCACTGCCTTTTCTTCCATTATCATCTCTCCATCTGCACCTTTTACCTTTTCTTCTCTACTTGATTCGCCCCATCTTCCTTTCTATATTTCCTTCTAAAATATATTTTCATTACTTTCAAAATTTTCTGTCACACTCTTACCCCATTTCACATCTGCTCTCCTCTTTGCCTCCTTTATCTTATGCTTAACTTCCCTTCTCTTTACTTTGTACCTCTCATACGATTCCCTCGTCCTAATTTGTAGCCAATCTATGAATGCTTGCTTCTTCTCTTCTACACATTTCTTTGTTTCCTCATCCCACCACTCACTACCCTTCCTTCTATTTCCTCCCATCCTCCTTGTTCCACACACCATCTTTGCACTCCTTGTGACTCCCTCCTTGAACCATCCCCATTCCTCCTCCACTCCTAGCTCTACTCTATCCTTCACTCCCTCCCACTCCTCTCTCAGCTTCTTCTTATACTCCTTCTCCTTTCTCATTTAAACAGTTCACTCTAAGCACCTCCCTATATTCTGTCCTTTTCCTCTTTCTCCATCTATCCTCCACTCTCAACTTACCATCCACCAAAAATGATCTGATATTCCCCCACTCTCTCCCCTTAGAACATGTACATCCAAAACAGTTCCTACTCTTCTCCTGGTTACCACTATACAGTCCATTAAAGCCCTATCTACCACCCTTCCATCCACCCATGTGTACTTATGCTTAACTTTCTTAATGATATTAATAGTAGTAGTAGTAGTAGTAGTAGTAGTAGTAGTAGTAGTAGTAGTAGTAGTAGTAGTAGTAGTAGTAGTAGTAGTAGTAGTAGTAGAAGTAGTAGTAGAAGTAGTAGTAGTAGTAGTAGTAGAAGTAGTAGTAGAAGTAGTAGTAGAAGTAGTAGTAGAAGTAGTAGTAGAAGTAGTAGTAGAAGTAGTAGTAGAAGTAGTAGTAGAAGTAGTAGTAGAAGTAGTAGTAGTAGTAGTAGTAGTAGTAGTAGTAGTAATAATAATGATAATAATAATAATAATAATAATAATAGTAATAATGATAATAATAATAATAATAGTAATAATGATAATAGTAATAATAATGATAGTAATAATAATGATAATAGTAATAATAATGATAGTAATAATAATGATAATAATAATAATAATAATAATAATAATAATAATAATAATAATGATAATGATAATAATTATAATGATAATGATGATAATTATAATGATAATAATAATAATAATGATAATAATAATAATAATGATAATAATAATAATAATGATAATAATAATAATAATAATAATAATAATAATAATAATAATAATAATAATAGTAATAATAATAGTAATAATAATAATAATAGTAATAATAATAATAGTAATAATAATAATAGTAATAATAATAATAATAATTAATAATAATAATAATAATAATAATAATAATAATAATAATAATAATAGTAATAATAATAATAATAATAATAATAATAATAATAATAATAATAATAATAATAATAGTAATAATAGTAATAATAATAATAATAATAATAATAATAATAATAATAATAATAATAATAATAATAATAATAATAATAATAATAATAATAATAATAATAATAATAATAATAATAATAATAATAATAATAATAACAACAAACCAGCAAGCGAACATGCCATAGGACCTGTCCCAGGCACACAAATGAACCACGATTGATTCAATTCAGTTCCAATAATAGAGCAACGATGACTGACAGAAGAACAAATAAACAAATAAAAGAATGACAGATGAATACATGAATAAATAAATAAACAACATAAATGACTAAGTAGGTAAATAAATGAATTAACCATTAATAAATAAAACATATATATATATGATAAAGTAAGCGAATAGAGAAAAGTATAACAGAAAAGTATTAGATAATAGGAACAAATGAATAAATGAATAGATAATTAAGTCATGAATTAATCAAAATGGAGACATAGACATATAACAATACATAGACAAAAATATACATTAGTACACAAACAAAGGAGACTAGGATGAAAACAAAATAAGATAAATATAATTTGATAAAAATTAAATGAAAATGAGGGTGAACGAAAAAAAAAAAAAAAAAATCGGATAAAAACCTTGAGCATTAGTGAGGTTCTTAGAACTATTGAATCAAAGCGTTTCTGCGGAGTTCTTCATTTGCCTTTTGTTGATTAATTCCACGGAAGACAGGGATACGTTCCCAAAGAACCTAACCTAACACAGCACAGGGCATCAATGGCATACAGTACAGTGTTTATATTCTATTTTCTTTATTATATCTGAACGTAATCTGAACTGGTTTTTAAAATTATCTGGCGATAACATGAAATATGTAAATAAATACATAGATACAAATAGATTGATTAAATAGATAAATAAACAAACACAAATGAATAAACACATTAATGGATAAACAGGTTAATGGCGAGATTAGTGTATAGAATAAGTGAATAAGATAATAGATAACTAAATCAACATTTGAACAAATATAAACATTTATAAAAATAAAGACTAATCTGTCCAATAATTTACATCACTTGATTGTCACCTGCAGCCCCAGGACTCGAACACTGGTATGCGTGATACGAAATGAGAACAAAACAAACGCACTACAGGCAAGAGAAGAAAGTAGTGTTTGATTTGATTTGATTTGATTTGATTTCATTCGGATTCAATCATATATACAATAAGATACAATACATATAAGACTCATATTATACATAGTAAATATAATTGTATATCCGAGGATGGCACAGAAAGTCAAAAGACTTATTTCCACTGTGGTCCTCACAAAAAGTGAGTAGTGCGTGCAAGAGAACGATGAAAGGAAAATAATAATAATAATAATGTGTGATATAAACGTATATACCACAATACACACAACTGATTTACAAAACAGAAAACGAATGTATGTAATGATAATAGTAATAAAAATATTTTGTGTTGTTTCGTGCGTCGTCGGAA
>NC_134813.1:10981843-10986843 GCF_046742065.1 Oratosquilla oratoria
ACGTCGTACAAATAAAGGCTCCGTCCTCATATGGTGTTTATCTCTTAATATTTTGCCATTCTGTATTCTGTGTTAGGTAAATTGGGGTACGGGTCGATGGTCTGAGGAGTTTCGGGGTACGTGACGGGGAAGTGTTGAGACCCACTATTCTAGTGTTATGAATCGAAGGTATTACAATAAAATCCTCTATTGCCAATTTTCTGAATATTGATTTATGTTAACCCGAAAAGTGTTTTTTTTTTCTTAAAAAAAGTGAAGAAAAAGTGAAACTACAAAAATTTGCATTTAATGTCTTCACTAACAAAAGGCAAAAACATACGCACATACATAATACATGTATACATAAAAAATACATTCAATAATACATGCGTAATACATACCTAAATGCATGCATACCTACATACGTGCGTAATACATTCATGTATACAAACATAACTACATGCAAACATATGTAAATACATACATATATATATATATATATATATGAGAGAGAATGTGGGTGGGGAAGGGCAAACGAAGATGTGTTAGGAATAGAGTTTATTGCCCTAACGTTGCGACCAACTTGGTCTTCTTCTGAAGAAGACCAAGTTGGTCGCAACGTTAGGGCAATAAACTCTATTCCTAACACATCTTCGTTTGCCCTTCCCCACCCACATTCTCTCTCATTTGTCTGAAATAATCTTAAATATATATATATATATATATATATATATATATATATATATATATATATATATATATATATATATATATATAATGCCCATATGCATACCTACATGCACACATGCATAACATATTCATGCATATATACATAACTACATGCAGACAAACATGAATATATGCATATATAATGCACATATTCATACATGCATATATACACATGCATTAATATGTATATGTATATACATATGTAACTAAACAGTTCATATTATCTTTCATATTCCACATAATGGACTATCCTTTCCTCAACGAATAAAGACATCAAGACGAATTAGAATATGCAAGATAGTCTGTTGGTGGTAACACATTAATCCGTTTCTCTTGTAAAGGCGATGAAGAACTAATTCAGCTACTTCTGTCTTCCTCTAAGGAGGACCTTCCTCCTCCTCCTCCTCCTCCTCCTCCTACTCAGAGAAGAGTCTCCGGTTCGCGGTCGGAGGCCGCTAGACGTTCGGCCACTTAGGTCGTAATCTATTCTGAGTGGTCCAGAAATTTATGTAATTTGTTACTGACTTAAACGTTGGAGTTAAACGTTTCCATTTGCATACGGGAAACGGTCGCCTTCTCTCTCTCTCTCTCTCTCTCTCTCTCTCTCTGTTTCGCTTGGTTGAAATTCATATTCTTACACACACACACACACACACACACACACACACACACACACACACACACACACACACACACACACACACACACACACACACGCACACACACACACACACACACAAACGTACACACATACAAGATAGTTTTACATACTTGCTCTCCCCCCTCCACTCTCTCTCTCTCTCTCTCTCATGAGGACTGGAACTTGCTACAAACTGTAGACTAGAAATTGATTTGAGCAACTTAGATTTCCCCCATTCCCCAACTCCATCAGCGTGTAGGGAGGGTAGCCTACTGCACATTTACTGTACACGCATTTACGCGTCTCGAAGAAGGATAAGGTAACACACGTCCTAAGTAATTAATTCACATTATGTTAACCCGTTGATGAATTGTCATTTAGTCAAAACAGAAAGAGCGAGCGAGCGAGAGAGAGAGAGAGAGAGAGAGAGAGAGAGAGAGAGAGAGAGAGAGAGAGAGAGAGAGAGAGAGAGAGAGAGAGAGAGAGAGAGAGAGAGAGGAATCTAAAGAGTGCTTTGTGTGTTTATTCTGGCTACCGGCAGGCGAATGTATGCGGTTAATGGCATCCAACTTCCTACTCTCACTATGTAAGAGGGCAGTGTTTCATTTATTTATTTATTCATTTACTTATTTATTGATTTATTTATTCATTTATGTATATATATATTTGTTTATTTATTCATTTATTACGTCAGGTATTTCATTTGGTTCTAAAAAAAAAAAAAAAAATCTATACAATTTAGATCCATCATCTTGGCCTTTAACGGTCAAAGTTGACCTCCGTTAACTAATGAAGACAAAATATTACAAAATATTACAAAGAAGAGCATGCCGACAGGGGACCTTTTGGTCCATAATAAGGTCGGATAAGAAAAATAAAGAAAGAAAGAAAGGAAAAAAAAAAAAAAAAAAAAAAAAAAATATATATATATATATATATATATATATATATATATATATATATATAATAGAAAAATAGATAAGTAAATAGATAAAACAATTAAATAGAAAATGCTAAATAATAAACAGACAGATAAATAATAATAACATTCTTCTGGCCAAGGACAGAAGATTCTATTCACATGAAAAAAAAACCTTCAGGACCACACGTGAAGAAGACTTCTGAGAGAAATTGAGGATCATTAGTAAGCAAAACTTGTTTTGATAATCTTCGCCTCTGAGCCAGGATTTATGGCCCCCTCCTCTCCCCCTTCCCCCTTCCCTCCACCAGGAGGCGCTATACAATCGCTCATAAAAGTCCTGGCCGACTTCGCCCAGTGGGTGTCGTCAAGGTGAGATATGGAGATAATTGGTCTCGTTTGAAGGACTTTAAGAGTTTGAAGCAAAGAGAGAAAGCGAGTTAAAATGAAAGGGTGGTGGATATCTTTTTTGGGGTGGGGATGGGGGGAAGGATAATGTACAGTCGCTATAAATAGTCTTGAGAGCTTGGATACAAATATATATATATATATATATATATATATATATATATATATATATACTTGTATGTATATATATGTATATATATATATATGTGTGTGTATTTATATATATATATATATATGTCTATATTTTATATATATTTGTATATATATATACCTTTGGAGTACAGTAACAGAATATTGTTTTGATTCTAAATTAATAGATCTCTACACTTTATCTTATATCTGTAAATGTATAGCGCTGTACGTATACAATTACAAAAAGACAACACAATCACTTGTCACTATTCGGAGATATAAATTTCACAGGTATTCGTTTGCTGGTCTCTGCAGAGAATGAGCTCTCTAGCTGAGGTCACGAATGATAGAAAACAGGGAGTTGTTTTCAATGGAAAAACTTCTGGATGGAAAAATGTTATGAGTGGAGTTCCTCAGGGTTCCGTTCTTGGGCCACTTCTATTCATAGTATATATATATACATAAGTGATATAGACCACGGACTGATGATACAAAACTGTGCGGAATGGCAAATGATCATTTAAACCAATTAGATATTCAAAAAGGTTTAGACAAATTACAACAATTGTCTGAAAAGTGGCTAATGAAATTTAACACAAGTAAATGCAAGGTAATGCACATAGGTAGAAATAACAGTAAGTACGATTTAAAGTTATTTGGAAATACGTTAACAAAAGTGGATAGTGAAAAGGATCTCGGCGTAATTATCAGTCACGATCTCAAATCATCTAAGCAGTTTATTTTAACCTCTGAGAAAGGAAATAAGATTCTAGGACTGATTGCGCGATCTTTTGACTTCAAAAGTCCATCACTCATTAACAAGCTATATAAATCGTTAGTTTGTCCACATTTGGAATATACTGTTTCCGTATGGTCACCGAGTCTCATTAAAGACATTGACAGATTGGAAGAAGTACAACAGCGAGCCACAAAACTGATGCCAATTATAAAAAATAAATCATACGAAAATCGACTAAAACATATGAATCTGTTTTCCCTAAAAAGGCGTAGACTCAGAGGTGACTTGATACAGGTCTTTAAGATTCTAAAGGGAATTGATAACATCAAAAGTGACAAAATTTTCACACTGAATGAGAATCCGATAAGAAACAATGGTCTCAAACTGTCCGGAAATAGATCTAATTTGGAAGTGGGTAGAAACATCTTCGTCAACCGTGTAGTTAACGAATGGAATAAACTTCCTCCAGAGGCAGTGCAATGTAGTTCAGTTCGTAGCTTTAAGAATCATTTAGATAAGCACCTAAGCAAGATGCTGTAATGACTGTCATTTATTTTATATCATTTGATTATTTGTTTTGTTATTATTTGTCTGTTTATTATTATTTGCATGATTCTCATTTACTATTAGTTATATGTGAATTTATCATTATTTACTATTTATCTGTTTGTTTATTATTTAACCATACCTATGTACTTATTTTATTTATTATTATTTACTTTATTATATTTTTATTTATTAATGAATGAATTAATTAATTTAGTTATTTATATATTTATGATGATTATTATTTTTTGTCGCATCCGACATTGATATGGAACAAAAGGTCTCCTGTCGGCATGCTCCACCTTTGTAATCCTTTGTAATATATATATATATATATATATATATATATATATATATATATATATATGTATATACCCGGTATATGTATACGTACATATATATATATATATATATATATATATATATATATAGATATATGTATATAATATTCCTTGTGTGTTGTCATTGTACATACATATTTGTAATATTGTTTATTTATTATTGTATATTTAATATATTATTGTGAGAACCAGGTGTTCATTTAAGCGTGTATGTTTTTCCCGCCAAGTTTGAGCTTGCTGACGTGGCTTGGCGTCGGAGTCAGTATTGATTCTGCTTACGAAGCGTACGCACTCTTGTTTCTGTAGTGCTTTCTTACATTGTAACTAATGCAGTATTTTGCATTGTTGATATGGTTTCATTGGCCATCCCGTACATATACATATAATGTATGTATGTATGTATGTATGTATGTATGTATGTATGTATGTATGTATGTATGTATGTATGTATGTATGTATGTATGTATGTATGTATGTATGTATGTATATATATATATATGTATATATTGCAGTCTTAGGAGCGTTATGAGGGTTTGGAAGAGGCTTTGGTTCAGAGGTTGTCTCATA
>NC_134813.1:10999343-11009343 GCF_046742065.1 Oratosquilla oratoria
AAGAAGAAGAAGAAGAAGAAGAAGAAGAAGAAGAAGAAGAAGAAAAAGTGGAGAAGAAGAAGAAGAAGAAGAAGAAGAAGAAGAAGAAGAAGAAGAAGAAGAAGAAGAAGAAAAAGAAAAGAGAAAAAAGAAGATGAAGAAGACAAAAGAAGAATAAGAAAAAAGAAGAAAAAAGAAGAAAGAAGAAGAAATAGAAAAGAAAGAAAAAAATAATAAAGAGAAAGAAGAAAAAAGGAGGAAGAAGAAAAAGAAGAAGGAGGAGGAGGAGGAGGAGGAAGAGGAAGAAGACGTCATAGGATTAAATGAGTGTCAACAGGAACAAGGTTCATTCATCCCTTAACTCTCCCCCACCAACCCCAACCCCCCGTGGGGAGGGGGGGGGGAATGGGGGAGGGGGGAAAGTGGGGAAGGGGGAAGGGGGAGAGGGGGGAAGTGGGGGCTTGGATCCCTTGTGCCACTTATGCAAATGGCTTTTGATTCTTTTGACTTAACAAGTTATCTCACTGTACCAGTGTTGACACTTCACTGATGCAGCGCCTCTTAGGGCAGAAGCGCCGGTGAAGTGTCGGCGAATAAGTCGGCTACTTCATCTGTTTCCCAAACTCGACGCCTCCCGTCCCCCAGTACGATCTCTGTTATGTTGCTACGATCTCATTACGATCTCGGCACGATGTCGCTACGATCTCGTTACGACTTCGCTACGATCTCGTTACGATCTCATTACGATCTCGGCACGATGTCGCTACGATCTCGTTACGACTTCGCTACGATCTCGTTACGATCTCGCTACAATATTGGAACGATGCTTCTACGATCTCGGTATGATTTTGCTACGATATGTCCACGCTGTCTCACTTTATACATTTTGTTCTGGTTAAAACCAGACGAATTTATTCAGGTTCTCATGCTTAGAGTCTAAAGAATTTACCTACAGCATGAGCCGCCATTTATGTTTCCTGAAATCCAGGGCAAGTGCCAATCACCCAGAACAATTGGGACTCGAACCCGGATGTCTTTGACGACGTGGAAGGGCTCAATCCTACTACTCCAACGGTAATAAACTTGATGACCCTATATACAAGGTTTCATATTCAATCGAATTACATCTCAACTAAGCGTCCTCTCTGCATGACCTCGTTTGGCAACCGAGACTAGGTCGCTTCCTGAAGGTGATGCAATCGAGCTGCTCGCTGGGGATAATGCTGGAGGTATGACGTCATCTTCGCGGGTTCATTGGTCCTTGCCAGAACCCTTAACAGACGCCGTCGTTCCCAACTCAATTTGCCTGACCTCGGATGATGACGTCATATGTCTTGGGTCATTGGCTATCTTTTCTCGGATACAAAGTTTATGTATGTATGCATACACACACACACACACACACACACACACACACACACACACACACACACACACACACACACACACACACACACACACACACACACACACACACACACACACACACACACACACTGAAAGAGTGTATAGACGAACTGACGGAAAAATTATACAAGATAATAGACTTTTCGCTCAGAAGGAAAGGTACCGCAAGATTGGAAAGATGCAAACATAGTACCAGTATATAAAGGAGGAAACAAAGAAGATCCTACAAACTTCAGACCGGTATCCCTTACAAGCACAGTAGCAAAGATATGCGAAAAAGTTATCAGAAACAAATGGATCAAACACTTGGAAGAGAATAAAACATTAAACTCTAAACAATTTGGCTTTAGAAGTGGAAGATCGTGTACCACAAACTTAATATGCTTTTACTCGAGATTAATTGAGATAATACAAGAAAGAGATGGCTGCGCAGATTCGTCTTCTTGGACTTGCAGAAGGCTTTTGAAAAAGTACCACATAAAAAGTTAATAAGAAAAATTGAAATAATAGGAGGAATACAAGGTAAGCTACTGGAATGGATGAAATCTTTCTTAAGTGGGAGAAAAATGAGAACCAGCTCTCATCATTTTAATAACTGCTTTTAAATCATCTTTCCTTATTTCTCCTCCATTTTCCTCATTCATCACATTCATTTTCTCAGCGCTTCCCACTGCAACTATTTTTCCCTCTCTATCCTCCTTCACATTTAGCAATTCCCTAAAGTACTCTACCCATGTTCCTCCTACTGCCGTCTCTTCCATTATCATGTCTCCATCTGCATCTTTTACCTTTTCTTCTCTACTTGATTCGTCTCCTCTTTCTGTCTTAATTTTTCTCAAAAACACCTTTTTATTACTTTCAAAAATTTCTGTCATACTCTTACGCCGTTTCACATCTGCTCTTCTCTTTGCCTCCCTTATCTTATGCTTTACTTCTCTTCTCTTTTCTTTGTGCTTTTCATATTATTCTCTCGTTCTATTTCGTAACCAATCTGTGAATACTCGATTCTTCTCTTCTACAAACTTCTTTGCTTCATCATCCCACCACTCACTACCCTTCCTTCTATTTCCTCCCATCCTCCTTGTTCCACATACCATCTTTGCACACTTTGTGACACTCTATTACTACGACTCCTACCATTTTCTCAACTTTTGTTGATTTTAATCGCAGGCGTCGGCGCCGCCGTCCAAGCTCCCTGGCCATTTCTCCCGAGCCACCACCATCAATCGCCCCTTAGTTAATCGCCCATGCAAAAAGTGCTTATTGGCAATAACCCTCTTTTATACACTACTAATATTTTCATTTTCTTACAGACATTCTTCCCCTCCTACAGAAACCAATCCCGCGCGAGTGGGTGGTCCTGTCCTAGGTAGCCCATAGCCCATAGGTTTGGAAACTTGACACAGCCTTACACAGACGGGTTCTTGCTTGTGCCAAATTGGGTGGGGATGGGGAGTGAAGAAGTATGTATGAGAAAAAAAATTGATGCAGCCCGAAGGGATTTCTCCCCGTCTTCTCCTTTTCTGCATGACGGGACGGAGAGGGGGGGTCGCCGAATTTATGAAGCGGCCTTGCTGTGGATGTGCTGTGTCTTGCGACACTGCTTCTGACCCAGGGCAGTGGACAGGATGCAGGGATGACCCGTCATCCAGGAGGTGCCAAGATAGGAGGGAGGGAGGAGGGTGGAGGGGAGTGGAATATATGGGAAATTAAATGGATGGGAGTGATTTCTATGCCTTTTTCTTTTTGGCTACCCCCCGTGTAAGGGTGGAAAAGCCTTGGTATATGTATGTATGTATAAAACAATAAACTATCCGGCTCACTGTCCTACTGAAACTTCTCTGCTACGTCTCAAGGACCAACTTTGTTACCCGGAATAATCCTCCTTTCTACAAAAAATGTTGTGAACCACCGAAGACAAAAAAGCATCTTTCTGGTAGCATCGGTGGAACCAACCAACACATACATACATACATACATATATACATACATAAATGCATACATACATACATACATACATACATACATACATACATACATACATACATACATACATACATACATACATACATTTGTTTTTGCGTCATTAGAAGTTTATTTACACATACATACATACATACATACATACATACATACATACATACATACATACATACATACATACATACATACATACATACATACATACATACATACATATATATGTACGTACATACATACATACATACATACATACATACATACATACATACATACATACATACATACATACATACATACATACATACATTCATGCATACACATATGCATGCTTAAACACACACACACACACACACACACACACACACACACACACACACACACACACACACACACACACACACACACACACACACACACACACACACACACACACACACACACACACACACACACACACACACACACATATAGCTGACCCTATAATTCAGTTTCCTGCGAGGTCACATCCCTGTTTTGATGTGAAATGACTTCAAACGAAATTCGCTTTAGTTCATTAGGCCAAGGTTACCCAGAATACCCAATAGAATTACTCCAAAAGCGTGACCTCCAAATATCGTTACCTGAGCGGGTAATCACTACCGAAAGTTGTCCAGATGTCGCCAGTCGATTTTTATTTAAAATTATAGTAATCGTCTTACGGTAACCAGAATAAAACATCAAAGTCACACACAGTAACAGAACAGCTAATAAAGACTATTTCAACACAATTTCAGCATTTGGTGGTCCAGTGCAGAACCATCGATCTATCCCTTACCTGACGGTGCAACCTTTGTGTGCCTCACTAAGGTAATTTCACCAGAAGAAAGTCTTCAAATGTTATCGTTAGTTACAAAGGGATTAACCGGGAGTGACGTTAATCAAGATCGTCCTGACTTGGTTTAGTTAATCCCTATGTTAATCTCACATTCCAATCAGGTTATTTCTCTCTACTTATATCTAATCTATCTTTAACCAATTTATTATCTATTCATTAATGTCTCCATCTATCTATCTATATGTATTTGTATGTATATAATCTATTTAAGTTTATGACTTTCTATTCATACATACATACATACATACATACATACATACATACATACATACATACATACATACATACATACATACATACATACATACATACATATACCAAAGGCTTTTTTCCCCCTTACACGGGAGGTAGCCCAAAAGAAAAAGGCATAGAAACCACTCCCACCCATTCCATCCACTATATACTCCACTTCCTTCCACCTTCTTCCCTCCCTCACATCTTGGCACCTCCTGGATCACGGGTCATCCCTGCATCTTGTCCACTGCCCTGAGTCAGAAGCAGTGTCGCAAGACACAGCACATCCACAGCAAGGACGCTTCATTAATTCGGAGACCCCCATCTCCGTCCCGTCATGCATTACAGCATTGTCCATACACAACCCTTCTCCTTTCACCCCTATTTTCTGTCCTCTCCCGTCCTTCCTCAACAGACATTCCTCTCTTTTGTAATGCCCCTTTTACCCCATCCATCCATCTCATCCTAGGACGCCCCCTCATTTTCACTCCTTCCACCTCTGCCTTCCACACCTCTTTTATTAATCTTTCTTCACTCATTCTTTCCATGTGTCCAAACCATCTTAATATTCTTTCATCAACCCTATCTTCCAACTCCCTTTCCACCCCTGTTCTCCTTCTCACCTCCTCATTTCTCACTCTATCTAGCCTAGTAACCCCTATCATACTTCTCAGACATTTCATCTCAAACACATTCAAACCCCTCCTCTCTTATGTTCCATGTTTCTGCCCCGTACAGTGCTGTCGGCACAATCACTCCTTCATATAACCTCCATCCTAGCATCCATTCCCAAATGTCTATTTCTCATTACACTTTTTAATCAGTCAAGACATTTACTCGCTTCTCTCAATCTACATTCTACCTCCATCCCCACTCCTCCCTTTCCTGCCACATTCGCACCCAAGTATCCAAAACTATCCACTTCCTTCAGTCTCTCTCCCTTAATACTCACTTCCAGTCTGCTGCCACTCTCTCCCCTTGTACATCTCATCACCTTACTTTTACCCACATTTATCTTCATCTTCTTTCACACACCTTCTCAAACTCTGTCACTAACTTCCTCAATCCCTCCTCTAATCCTGCTACAATTGCAGTGTCGTCAGCAAATAACAACTGGCTTATTTCCCACTTTAATCCATTTTCTTTAACCATCTCCAACCCCTGACCCACTACCCTTGCATTCACCTCTCGCACTTTCCCATCCATGTATAGTTTGAACAGCCAGGGCGACATAACAAATCCCTGACGAAGTCCCACCTTTACCTCAAACCATTCACTCTCTCAATTTCTAATCCTAACACAAGCTCTACTACTCTCGTAAAAACTCTTGACTGCTCTTAACAGCTTTCCTCCTATCCCATATATCTGCAATACCTCCCAGAGTGCCTTCCTGTCTACCCTGTCGTAATCCTTTTCCAAATCCATAAAAGCCCAAAAAACATCCTTACCTTTTCCTATAGGTTTCTCACATATCTGTCTTACCACAAAGATCTGATCTACACAACCCCTACCTGTCCTAAATCCACACTGTTCCTCACCAATTACTCCCTCTGTTCCTTTCCTAATCCTCTCAATCAAGACCCTCCCAAATACCTTCCCAACCACACTCAACAAGCTGATTCCTCTGAAACTACTACACTCACACTTGTCCCCTTTTCCCCTGTAAAGCGGAATTATACAGGCACTCCTCTAGTCCTCCGGCACTCTACCCTCTCTTAAACAAACATTAAATAACCTCACCAGCCAGTCCACCTGTCTACCTATCTACCTATCCATCTGCCTATCTAGTTATCTATCTGCCTATCTATCTGGTTATCTATGAACCTAATCTATCTATATACATTTAATTATAATCTAGCTTCTTAATTTTCTATCTTTATCTATTCACACCTAATCTATCTTTCAACTGTATTTGTCTACCTATCTACTTATCTATCTAGTTATCAATCTATCTGTCTGTTTATCTTTGAACCTATCTACCTATCAGTGGGTTAAGGAAATAAATTATTAATTACTTAATCATGTTCTTTAACTGCCAAGTGGATTGCGTTGAGTAGCTCAAGCCAGTTTAAGTTAAACTATGAAATTTCCCCCAACTAGATTGTTTTTAGTTAAACCAGTATTTTTTTATTTAGTCATTTGATATTTTAATCTTTTACTTTATGTTTACGTGCACGTTTATGAGAGAGCAAGAAGGATTATAGAAGAATATGAAAAATATATATATAAATATGAAAAAGTCGTATATTATTTTGGCAACACGCTAGGGCAACAAGAAAATTATCTATATAACATTAAGCTAATTTCTTATATGAAATCAACCATTACCATTAACATTTTCTCATGTTTTTGTTCGAATTTGATATTTTGTTTTCAGATTAAACTTTGCGTAACGACTCCCGCCATCGACTTGTATCATGTCGACATTTTCGTCCTGTCACTGTTTTTTGGTTTAATTTCTTTTCTTTTCACAGTTCTCATCAATTCGTAATATTCTCCGTCAGTCCCAATTTCCAGGAAGAAGACGACAAAGACGAAAAAAAGAAAAGAAAAATGAAAAGAGAAAATATTTGTCGAGTCCAATTCATTACCAACTTCCTTTAGAAGCATAGTGCTCGTTATTTCGCGGTTTCTATCAGTCGTGTCTCTGACTTCGTATTGTCATCGGCAACTCTATGACTATTCTAACATGGTGACGCAAACTTCACGTTATTATTTTAGCACACAGATTTTAATCTAGTGGGAAGGGGAAGGGGAAGGCCCATTGTTGGGGGGGGGGGTAAACACTGATCTAACCCAATCTGGAATATGCAGCGATGGTGTGGTTCCTATACAAATAGAAGTATATGAATCTTAAAAAAAAAGTCATATCTGGCCGTTTCCATCGGAAGTGATTCAAGGGGACACGTCCCCTCCGGCTCCTGATTGGCTGAGAGAGTGGTGACGTGATGGCAACGGAGAGGACTGATTGGCTGTGAGCCCGTAGGGCCGAGCCCCCGTGTTGGTATTGATCTAAATCGGACAGGAAACCGGAAATCCCTCAAGGGGACACGTCCCCTCCGGCCCCTGATTGCCTGAGTGGTGATGTCCCAGCAACGGAGACGACTGATTGGCTGCGAGCGAAGCGAGCTCGCCTGAAGGTCCAAGCCCCTGTGTAGCGGGGTCGGGCGCAGCCCATTGCTCGTAAAATAGAAAAATAATAATAACGATACAAAATTAACAACCAAAACAGTCAAATGGTCACAATTCGAGAAGACAAACTATATAAGAAAGAAAAAATCAAATAAGAAAAAAGTAGTCCACATTAGAAAAGAGTGACATGATTACTGTTTTTAGGTGAAAATTAATGAGCTAGAAGAAAAATAAAGAGATCTCTTAATTTTGGACGGGGAATGTGACACAGTCCTCGAAAAAAAATTGTGGAACAACATAAAAAAGGGAATAATAGAATAAGTAAATAAATAAGCAAATAAATAGAAAAGCAAATAAATAGATAAACAAACAAATAAATAAATATATAAATTAATAAATAAATAAATAAATAAATGAATAAGTAAACGCTCTTTTCCTGTACATTTTGAATAGAGAGATTAGATAAAACACACACACACACACACACACACACACACACACACACACACACACACACACACACACACACACACACACACACACACACACACACACACCCACATATATATATATATATATATGTGTGTGTGTGTGTGTGTGTGTGTGTGCATATTTTACACACACACACACACACACACACACACACCACACACACACACACACACACACACACACACACACACCACACACACACACACACACACACACACACACACATATATATATATATATATATATATATATATATATATACATATATATATTATATTTACATTATATATATATATATATATATATATATATTATATATATATATATATATATATATATATGCCTTTACTTTCCATTTATATTTGGGAATGGAGGCTAAGAGAACATTGGATAGAGTGTTTGCACCGACAGCAATGCACGTGGCAGAAACATGGAACATAAGAGAGGAGGAGAGAAGGAGTTTGAATGTGTTTGAGATGAAATGCCTGAGAAGTATGATAGGGGTTACTAGGCTAGATAGAGTGAGAAATGAGGAGGTGAGGAGGAGAACAGGGGTGGAAAGGGAATTTGGTGATAGGGTTGATGAAAGAGATGGTTTGGACACATGGAATGAATGAGTGAAGAAATACTAGTAAAAGAGGTGTGGAAGGCAGAGGTGGAAGGAGTGAACATGAGGGGGCGACCTAGAATGAGATGGATGGATGGGGTAACAGGGCATTGGGAAAGAGGGGAATGTCTGTTGGGGACGGACGGGAGAGGACAGGAGATAGGGGTAAATGGAGAATGGTTGTGTATGGATGATGCTGTGATGGATAAGGTGAAGTGGGTGGGGGTTGGAGGGGAGTGAGGGAGTATGTGTGAGAAATAAATTGACTCAGTCCGAAGGGGATTCCTCTCCGTCTTCTCCTTTTCTGCATGAGTGGACGGAGAGGGGGGAGGTCGCCGATTTAATGAAGTGGCCTTGCTGTGAATGTGCTGTGTCTTGCGACACTGCATCTGACCCAGGGCAGTGGACAAGATGCAGGGATGACCCGTGATCCAGGAGGTGCCAAGATGTGAGGGAGGGAAGAAGGTGGAAGGGAGTGGAGTATGTAGTGGATGGAATGGGTGGGAGTGGATTTTATGCCTTTGTTTTTTTTTGGCTACCTCCCTTATAAGGGAGAAAAAAGCCTTTGGTATATGTATGTATATATGCATATATATGTATATATATATATATATATGTATATATATATGTATATATATATATATATATCTATATATATATATATATATATATATATATATATATATACAGTACATTCGTAAACATATACATATATATGTACATATATATATATATATACATATATATATATATACATATATATATATATATACATATATATATATATATATATGCATATATATAAATACATATATATATATATATATATATATATATGTATATATATATATATATACAGTATATATATATAATATATATATATATATATATATATATGAATATATATATATATACATATATATGTACATAGTACATATATATACATACATATATATATATATATATGTATATATATATATATATACATATATATATATGTGTATTCACTTGGTCTTTGGTCTTCGGTCTTTGGATCACGTGTTGGACTCGTGATCGACAGCTATTTCCCTCCTGGAAGAGAGCTCAGAGCTCGTAGGTCCGATCTATGGGTAATGCTATGACCTCGCACACACACACACCCCCAACTCCCCGCCCACGAGAGTTGGAGTAACACCCCTCAGCGCTGCGATACTGATATTATTTCAGCCCTGGGCGGGATCGAACCCGGACCTCCGTAGTGGCAGGCCAGAGCTCTAACCACAGCGCCATGAGAGGTGTGTGTGTGTGTGTGT
>NC_134813.1:11021843-11029343 GCF_046742065.1 Oratosquilla oratoria
GGAGGATGAGGAGAAGGGAAAAGAAGAAGAGGAAAAGAGGAGAGAGAAGAAGAAAGAGGAAAAGGAAGATTAATAGGAAGAAATGGGAAGGAGGAGGAGGCGAGGGAGGAGGAAAAGGCGAAGGAACGAGAAGTGAAGGAGGAAGACGAGGAAGAGAAGGAGGAGGGAGACGAGGAGGAAGAAGAGGAGGAGGAAGAAAAGTGAGGCGAAGGTGGAGGAGGATGAGGAGAATGAGTAGGAGGAAGAGGAGACAAAGAAGAAATAGATGGAAGAAGTAAAAGAGTCATAAGTAAAAGGAAATGTAATAGTAACAGTAATATTATTTGGGAACTACTATGCAGGAATATATACGGTAGTTGTGGTAGCGGGGTGCAGGGGGTAGAGGGGTTAGGGGAGAAGGAAGGGGAGGGGAGAGGGAAGGGGAGGGGGGAGAGGGGAGGGTACAAAGCGTGAGAGAAGTGATACAAGGCTGAGAAGGGTAGCATGCGGGTTGGGGGGGTAATTTGGTGGGGGGATTAGATTAGGGGTGGCATTTGTCCCTGTCCTATACGGGACGGCTAAATGGCAGGGTATATTAGAAGGGATACTTTAAGAGGCTTACACTTAGGTATTTAGTGAAAGGGTTTAAGTTATCTTCTAATTATGTAGTACTGATCATGTTAAACTACTTTTACACTAGTTAACGGTATGGCTGGACTCCAACGATTTAGTTGGATTTCGTCCAAGGTTGGAGTGTAACCGTAGTTTGAATATTATTTATTTATCTATTATTAATTATCTCTTAAAACCCCGTCTGGGGTATTAGTTGCATGTTATTGTGGGGTTTAAAGCTGCTCAGTAGCATGCAACTGATTTTTTAGGGTCTATATGGGGCGCCCCTACGGACCTGAGCCACACATCATTTTGTCTGTGATTGAGGAAATCTCTATTTATAGAGAAATAGCGATACTTTATTACTTTATTATACTGCCACTGTCTCTCCATTATGCTGTCCCCCCACTCTTAATAGTGTCCTGTACCACTTCTCTGAATATTCATTTCCTTTTTTCGCCGAATCCTGTGATGGGGGAGAAGAATAATGCCACCGAGTTCCCACTTGAGTCGTGAAAAGTGAGAAAAACTGCACGGGGATAGTAGGAAAAAAGAAAGAAAAAAAAAGCAGAGGCATAACAGGGTTTGGAAGGAATTTTCTAATCAGAATCGTAAGGTTTTGGTCTTTTAATGTGCATGGATGTGGTACAGATGAGAGTAAAAGGGAAGAGATAGGCAGTATGTTTGTGAGAAGAAAGATGGATGAGTGAAATTAAGTTGAAAGGGAGGAGCAAGTTTGAGTTTGGAAGCGTAGTTGGGAGGGTGTCACGATTGATGAGGACGAGTGAGAGAAAGGGTGGCTATACTAGTAAGTGAAGAGATAGGTAAACGTGTAGTGGAGTGGAAGGAGGTTTCTTCAAGGTTAATGTGGATGAAGGTGAAACTGGGAAGGGAGATGTGGGTTTTTGTAAGTGCATATGAACCTGGTAGTGAGAGGAATGTAGAGGAAAGGAAGTTTTTTTTTGATAGATTTAAATTATTGCATAGAGGGTTTAGGGAGAAATGTCAATGTAGTGGTATTGGGATACCTTAATGCTAGGGTAGGAAATAGACCAATAGACGAAGTGGTTGGGAAGTGTGGAGTTCCAGGAAAAAATCGCAGTGGAGAGTTGATGGTGAAGATGTGTCTAGAGAGTTCATGATAGCAAATATGGTGTTTCGGAAGAAAGCCAAGCATAAGTACACATGGAAGAGAGTGTTGGATGGAAGGGTGGTAGATAGGGCTTTAATGGATTATGTAGTGGTAACCAGGAGAAGAGTAGGAAGAGTTCTGGATGTACATATTCTTAGGGGAGAGAGTAGGGGAAGATCAGTAAATTTTTGGTGGAAGATAAGTTGAGAGTGGAGGATAGATGGAGAAAGAGGAAAAGGACAGAAGGTAGGGAGATGCTTAGAGTGAACTGCTTAAATGAGAAAGAAAAGGAGAAGGAATACAAGAAGCTGAGAGAGAAGTGGGAGGGAGTGAAGGATAGAGTAGAACTAGGAGTAGAGGAATAATGGGAATAGTTCAAGGAGGGAGTCACAAGTTGAAATAGGGTAAGAGTATGTCAGAAATTTCTGAAAGTAATAAAAATATGCTTTGGAAGGAAATTGAAAGAGGAAGAGGAGGCAAATCAAATAGAGAAGAAAAGGTAAAAGGTGTAGATGGAGAGATGATAATGGAAGAGAAGGCAGTGAGAGGAGGGTGGGCAGAGTATCTTAGGGAGTTGCTAAGTGTGAAGGATGATAGAGAAGGAAAGGTAGTTGTAGTGGGAAGCGCTAAGTAAATGACAATGATGAATGAGGTAAATGAAGGAGTAATAAGGAGAGATGAAGTGAAAGCAGTTATTAAAATGATGAGGGTAGGTAAAGCACCTCGGTTGGGTGGGTGTCATGTAGATTGCCTAAAAAATGGAAGTACAGTGATGGTGAACTGGCTGGTGAGGTTGTTTAATGTTTGTCTAAAAAAAGAGTAAAATGCCGGAGGACTGGAGGAGTGCTTGTATGGTTCTACTTTACAAGGGAAAAGGGGACAAGTGTGAGAGTAATAGTTTCAGAGGGATCAGTTTCTTAAGTGAAGTTGGAAAGGCTTATGGAAGGGTCTTGATTGAGAGGATTAGGAGAGGAACAGAGGGAGTAATTGGTAAGGAACAGTGTAGGTTTAGGACAGTTAGGGGTTACGTGGATCATATTTTTGTGGTAAGACAGATATGTGAGAAAGCTTTAGGAAAAAGTAAGGGTGTTTTTTTTTGTGTTTTTATGGATTTGGAAAAGGCTTATGACAGGGTAGACAGGAAGGCACTGTGGGAGATATTGCAGATATATGGGATAGGAGGAAAGCTTTTAAAAGCAGTCAAGAATTTTTACGAGAGTAGTAGAGATTGTGTTAGAATTAGAAATGGAGAGAGCGAGTGATTTGAGGTAAAGGTGGGACTTCGTCAGGGATGTGTTATGTCGCCCTGGCTGTTCAATTCATGGATGGGGTGGTGCGAAAGGTAAATGCAAGGGTAGTGGGCCAGGGACTAGAGATCGTTAAAGCAAATGGAGAAAAGTGGGAGATAATCCAGTTGTTGTTTGCTGACGAAACTGCGCTTGTAGCAGGATCAGAGGAGAGATTAAGGAAATTAGTGACAGAGTTTGGGAAAGTGTGTGAAAGAAGGAAGTTGAAGATAAATGTAGGTAAAAGTAAGGAGACGAGATGTACAAGGGGCGAATGTGGCAGCAAATTGGAAGTGAGTATTAAGGGAGAAATACTGGAGGAAATTGATAGCTTTAGATACTTGGGTGCGAATGTAGCGGGAAAGGGAGGAGTGGGGGTGGAGGTAGAATGTAGATTGAGAGAAGCAAGTAAATGCCTTGAAGGATTAAAAAGCGTAATGAGAAATAGACATTTTGGAATGGATGCTAAGAGTAGATTACATGAAGGAGTGATTGTGCCGACAGCACTGTATGGAGCAGAAACATGGAACATAAGAGAGGAAGAGAGGAAGAGTTCGGATGTATTTGAGATGAAATGGCTGAGAAGTATGGTAGGGGTTACTAGGCTGGATAGAGTGAGAAATGAGGAGGCGAGGAGGAGAACAGGGGTGGAAAAGGAATTGGGAGATAGAGTTGATGAAAGAAAATTGGGATGGTTTGGATTCATGGAAAGAATGAGTGAAGAAAGATTAGTAAAAGAGGTGTGGAAGGCAGAGGTGGAAGGAGTGAACATGAAGGGGGGGCAGCCAAGGATGAGATGGATGGATGGGGTATAAGGGGCATTGAGAAAGAGGGGAATGCCTGTTGAGGGAGAAGGGAAAAGACAAAAGATAGGGGTGAATGGAGAATGGTTCTGTATGGATGATTTTGAGATGCATGGAAAGGAGTGGGTGGGGGACGGGGGGAGGGGGTATGTTCGAATGATAATTTTGATGTAGCCCGAAGGGATTTCTCCCCGTCTTCTCCTTTTCTGTATGATGGGAAGCGGCCTTGCTGTGGATATGCTGTGTCTTGCTACATTGCCTCTGACCCAGGGCAGTGAGCGAGATGCAGGGATGACCCGTCATCCAGGAAGTGCCAAGATAAGAGGGAGAGGGGTGTGTGTGTGAATGGGAGTGGAGTATGTGGGGATGGAATGGGTGGAAGTGGATTTTATGCCTTTGTGTTTTGGCTACTTCCCGTATAAAGGGGAAAATGCCGTTGGTATATGTATCTGTTAATCATTAATTATTTATTTATTCATTATCTATGATAGATTATTGTTATTTTTCTGTTGTTTATTATTTGTCATTGTCCATTTATTTTATTCATTTATCTATTTATTCATATACCTATTTATTGATTTTTTTTTCGACATCCGACCTAGTTATGCACTAAAAAGTCTACCGTTGGTATACTCTTCCTTTGTAATACTTTGAAATCCAACCAAATTGTTGGAATCCAGCCATTCCGTTGACTAGTGTAACCGTAGCTATAGTCTAAGATCATAGACAAACCATTGGGATATTTAGTTTCTATTGACAATAATGTAAATACCATAGTTGGTGATAGTAATAAAAATATTCATAATATTTTTATTACCAGTTACTACATAAAATCCGCTAAGTTAACTTTTTAATTCGGGGCCTTCGTTAGACGAATAGAATCGTCTGTTACCTCTAGGCCATTCATTACAGCTTGAAAGAGCCTTGTTTGTGAACGAAAAATTATATTACCAGCTGAGGAAAAAACCTTAGCGAAATAAAACAAAAACAAAACAAAAACAAAAAACGAAAAGAATGAATTCGAAAAAAGGTTAAGTTGTGGAATTCTATCGAAATATGAAAATGAGGAAGTATATTTACACTAAAAGGCAGCGTCCATATAGACAAGGAAAAAAAAATATTGTGTTGAAAAGAATTAACTTTATGTATTTAGAGTTTATATATATTTTTTGTAGAATAGTGTGGGCGGCTATAAGGAACATAAGGACTACAAACATAAGGTGCTGTAGATACATTACAAAGAAATAGATAGAAGAGATAGTGCATAAAGGAAGATGGAGGAGGAGATAAAGAAGAGAGAAAAAAGGCCTGGAAAGAGAGAATGAGAAGAGAATAGAGAGAAGAGAGATCAGAACTGACCATCGGAGATGATGCTTCTGGTACGATATCTATATACTTTATTCTCACTTGTTTTGTTTATCTATATTTTTTCGTGTTTGAGAGTTTGTAAGAAGCATCTTTTGGGGGATAGGGGAGAGTTACTTACGCGCGCGCGCACACACACACACACACACACACACACACACACACACACACACACACACACACACACACACACACACACACACACACACACACACACACACACACACACACACACACACACACACACACACACACACACACACACACACACACACACACACACACACACACACACACACACACACACACACACACACACACACACACACACACACACACACACACACACACACACACACACACATACAAGGGCCTCCAAAGTGACCCATAGATTCACAAGGACTGAGAGAAAGGAAGTAGCCAATTCTACCTCGTTATCAAGGCCAATCACATTTGTATTTTCTCACGAAAGTCTTTGTAGTGCTTGCTGGTTGAGATGAACTCTGAGCTCTCTATGATTCTGTCCATAAATTGTGATTCTGTTTAATAATTTCTTGCTGTGAAAATTAAGTCTGAGTTGTTTATTTCTTATACTTAACGTTTATGCAACGCTTAACAGTGTTATGCGTTTGTGTCATAATATGCACGCGTAAGGTCATGTGATGTGAATGTGAATGATAATAGTAGATATTCTGAAAGAAGAAAGATAATTAATCGGGTATTATGATGATGATAGTGATTATGATGATGATGACGACGACAACGACGACGAGGACGACGAGGACGACGACGACGACGACAACGACGACGACGATAATGATGATGATGATGATGATGATGATGATGATGATGATGATGATGATGATGATGATGATGATGATGATGATGATGATGATGATGATGATGATGGTGATGGTGATGGTGATGATGGTGATGGTGATGATGATGATGATGATGATGATGATGATGATGATGATGATGATGATGATGATGATGATGATGATGATGATGATGATGATGATTATGATGATGATGATGATGATAATGATGATGATATATAGTTATAAAGTAGAGATGAGTCATATTGATAGCATGAAACTATTTGTCATACGTCACAAACGAATGATGTTGCACAACTATGACGTCACTTGAAATATCGTAATACATATACAAACAGCGTTACATAAACTATATAAACTAAAGTAATATGACGGTTGAAACAGCTCCGGTTAATTGGGTTCTGAATCAACGCGGCAGGTCGGGACATATCGCTTTATCGACATGTTTCGCGGGTGTTCAAATTTCACGTCGACATGACGTCACAAGGTGCAAAACTCGATAGCTTCGGTCACACTAACTTCTGAAATCGCTGGATCCAGCGATATGATATCAAGTGTAAGAGATGGCGATAGGCAAGTGGGAGGTATTAAGAAAATACATTTTATTTAGCATATATGCAATTAAAAAATATACCTTATATTTTAAGGACTTTTCACGGATAACTAAAAGCGACGAAAAAAAAAAAAAAATCCAAATATGAAATCTAGTTTGATGGATATATATACCCTTCAGTTCTCGTATGACCTCTGGTATATGAAAAAAAAATGTTCATTAGGCCGAAAAGATGTCATGTCAACTTCATTGATCCCATGAGGTTATCATAATTCTCATAGAAAAAGATCGTGAGCACATTAGGCCTTTGGAACATCAAATATCCCTTTTATATGTTTCTTCCACAGCGGCTTGTGTTGTGTGGTACATAAAACCATAAGAATGAAGGAGACTGCAAGAAACCATAAGGCCTACACTAGGCAGTTCCATGTCCATTACCATAAAGTTGTCTAACCTTTTCTTAAAACGACAAATAGTTTCAACACTCACTATGTGGCTACTAAGTCTATTCCATTCTATTGGTAATACAGTTCTTGCATATTTCCTTTTTAAATCCAGACAGTTGGACGTATTGTTGTCAAATCAGGGAAGACAAAAGTCAGTCTAGCGTTGACAATGTTAAGTGTGACTACAGCTTAACCAAATTCATTTCTATATTGCAGCGTGGCTATGATTTATAGAATCTAGCCATACTGATGCCGATACTGATTGAAAATGGCGTAATTTATTTACATTATGTAATCAATATCACCCTCTGAAGCGAGTGGTACTTTGTCTTAATTCGTTCGACTTTTAACCTTCTCTCTTTCATAAATATACTCACTCCATGTTGCATTTAACCCTCTACTTCATTATTCCTGCACATTAAACGAATAACATAATAAAAAACACAGGAAAAACAAAAGAAATATTACTCCACTCATGTTAAGAT
>NC_134813.1:11039343-11041843 GCF_046742065.1 Oratosquilla oratoria
TGAGTGGAAAGAAAAAGTCCCCCCTATGGAAGAAATAGAAGTAACAAAGAATGAAATATTGACACACTTGGGTAATTTTGATGTCAGAAAATCGCATGGGCCAGATGAAATAGCAAACTGGATTCTGAAAGAATGCAGGAATGAACTGGCAGACAAAATACATAGCATAATAAGCAGTTCCTTGAAAGAAGGAAAAGTTCCAGAAGATTGGAAAAAAGCAAATATAGTACCTATATATAAAGGAGGAAATAAAGAGGAACCTACCAACTATAGACCAGTCTCTCTAACAAGTACAATAGCAAAAATTTGTGAAAGAATTATCAAAATAGATGGGTAAAATACTTGGAAAAAAACAACGTACTAAATCCAAGGCAATTTGGATTCAGACAAGGACGATCATGCGTCACCAATTTAATATGTTTCTATTCAAGGCTAATAGATATAATACAAGAAAGAGATGGATGGGCTGATTGTGCATTTCTAGACCTAAAAAAAGCTTTTGACAAAGTACCACATAAGAAGTTGCTTAAGAAATTAGAATATGAAGGAGGAATACAAGGTAAATTGCTAAATTGGATGGAAGACTTTTTGCAAGAAAGAAAAATGAGAGTAGTGATAAGAGATCAGCACTCAAAATGGAATGAAGTAATAAGCGGTGTCCCGCAGGGAACAGTTCTGGCCCCAATAATGTTTGCTATATATATTAATGATATGGATGAAGAAATTGAAAGCTATATGAGCTTCTTTGCAGATGATGCAAAATTACTGAAAAGAGTGAAAACTGAAGAAGATTGTGAATCACTACAGAGAGATCTAAATAAAGTACAAGAATGGAGTAGGAAGTGGGAGATGGAGTTCAATACAAAAAAGTGTAGTATAATGGAATTTGGAAAAAGCAAAAACAGAATAACAGGATCATATAATTTGGGAGAAGAAGGAATAAAAAAAGTAGAAAATGAGAAGGACCTGGGAGTCATTGTTATGAATAATATGTCACCTGAGAAACATATAAATAAGATTTTTGGAGAAACTTATAATTTAATAAGAACAATCAAAGTGGCATTTACATACCTGGATGAAGAAATGGTGAGGAAAATCCTAATCACCCTGATAAGACCAAGATTGGAATATGCAGCAACGATATGGTCACCAAGTACAAAAAAATGTATAAAAAAACTTGAAAGAATACAAAGAGCAATTACAAAATTGGCACCAACACTCTCAAAACTATCATATGAAGAGAGACTACAAAAACTTAAACTACAGACACTAGAGCAAAGAAGAGAGAGAGGAGATTTGATAGCTATTTACAGAATCATGAAAGGCATAGAAATTACTGATAGAGAGAATCTGATAAAATGGGATGACAGAAATACAAGAGGACACGGAAAGAAAATAAAAAAAGACAGCTATAGAAGAGATTTGAAAAAGAACAGCTTTCCTCACAGAGCAATAGACAGTTGGAACAAGTTAGATGAGAAAGTGGTGTGTGCAAAAACAATACATGAATTTAAAAATAGTTTAGATAAAATGAGATATGAAGACGGGACCCCACGAGCATAGCTCCCCTTCCCGTAAAATACAACTAGGTAAATACAACTAGGTAAATACACACACACACACACACATTGCCACGCGACTCGTGGCGCAGTGGTTAGATTTTCCGGCTGCCACTACAGCGGTCCGGGTTCGAATCCCGTCCAGAGCTGAAATAATTTCAGCATCGATGCGCTGCGGGTCGTTACTCCAACTCTCATGGGCGGGGAGTTGGGTGTGTTTGCGTGTAAGGTCACAGCATTACCTATAGATCGGCAGTTGGAATCTTGCCACCGGCGAGTTGGACCAAGGGCATAGTTCATTAAATTCCACGGCACAAACTCCTCTGTGAGGGACACCGTACTCGCCTTCTAATAGGGGAAAATTCGTGACGTTAAACCGAATATATTAAAATTAGTTGAATAAACACATAATCGTGTAAAGAAACAAGTTAACTGTAGGATAGTATAGCATGTGATGGCCTCTGCGGGAAGTTAATCCCCTTTTCTTAACTACGTGGTTGTTGAAGTTGGTTCTTCTTACCTTTACAATGGATTTAATTTACATCCTGAAAGCTTAAGGCATTTGTTTTTCCATTTTCTTATTAAGTAGTTTGAAAAAAAATTCAATTTTGATTTTATGTAACTTTAAAGCTTGAAATCCATATTATGTTCCTGAAAATCTTAGTTATTTCTTCCTATTCTTCAACAAATTTTTCATAAAAGATTTGAATACTTTAATTTGCTTTATATGATTGTTTTTTCCATATATGGTGATAATTGACAATATCATATACAACGTCTATATCCATACGTGTATGTATACACAATAGCAAACTGTGTGAATTTTCATTAATATACACGTGTATATATTTCCTTACGGCAATTTTTTATTTCTTTATTTATTTTTTATTTTTTTACAATCTCCTTCTGCAGGGGTTCTGATACCAAAAGCCTCGTCAGGA
>NC_134813.1:11046843-11049343 GCF_046742065.1 Oratosquilla oratoria
TTATTCATCATTATTATATACATATTTTTTCGCATCCGACCTAGTTATGGACCAAAAGGTCTCCTGTCGGCATGCTCCGCCTTTGTAATATATGTATATATATATATGTGTGTATATATATACATATATATATAAATATATATATATATATACATATACACACACGCACATATATATATATATATATATATATATATATATATATACATATGTAAGCTCTTGGAATTCAGTGAGTGGTCTGGACCGTAAAGCCTCAAAGCTGTTTTTATTGTTCCACTTTTCCCCTCCGTTCTTCCATTTTCTCTTCCACTTTTTCTATTCCCCCTTCTCCACTCTCCTCCACTCCTCCACCTTCTCTTTCCTCCACCGTTCTCCTTCTTTATCCACTTTACGTTTTCTTTCAATATTTTTTGTTTCCATTTTAGTTTTGTATCATGTAGGACGATAAAAATGTGCTTGATTGTGGTCGTCTTGAAAGTAGGACGTCGGGCAGAGTCATCTCCCTTCTGTCCTGATTTAGATCCCGTCAACACCTTTGTTTTTATTTGGAGGTGCAACCCGGAGGGGTTGGTGCTCGGTCTCCGGGATGGATTCAAGATCTTTTTTCTACTATCTTTAAATCTGTTTCCTCTATTCACACAGAGTTTACAACCGGCGACTGTTCCCTTCCTCCTTCTAATATAAACCATCGATATAAAAACAGTCTCAAATTAAGGCAACACAGTCTAACATACTGGCATCCACACACACACACACACACACACACACACACACACACACACACACACACACACACACACACACACACACACACACACACACACACACACACACACACACACACACACACACACACACACACACACACACACACACACACACACACACACACAGTTCTTTTTTCGCTCTTCTGCTGGTGTATACCTGCACTTGAGCAAACACACATATCCCTCTTAACATTCTCCTTTGTCTCCTTTGAACTTGTTTCTCAGACTGTACACAGTCATTCTCCTTTATTTCGGGATTCGAACCTGTTTACTGTGTTTAGATCCTCCCCCCCCCCATTCCCGGTTCCTGAACATAATGTTTACAGTTGTGTTTGCCTGATGTGTCTTTATGAGTACAAAGTTCCTCGCATCCTCTGACAATTAGCGGGATTGTTATGACTGTACCGTATCTGAAGAAGCTGGTAAACACATACAGTGAGGAAGTGGGGATGAGTAGATGGAGGAAGAGGACAAATAGCACGACGAAGAGGAGGAAGAAGAAGAAGAGGAGGGGAGGAGGAGGAGAAAGAGGAAGGGGATGAGAAAGAGACGAAGGCAGAAGAGAAGGAAGTGAAAAAAGAGGAGGAAAGAGGTAGAGCTAAAGAGGAGAACGAACAGCAGTAGAAGAATGTAGAGCTAGAAAAAGGGGAGAAGGGAGGGAGAGAAAGGAAGTATAGAAGTAGAAAGAAGAAAAAGAAGAAAGCAAAGAAGGAGAAACAAGAGGAAGAAGATGAGGAAAAGGAGAAGGTTAAAGAGAATTAAAGGCATGGAAAAGAAGAAGAATACATAGAGAGGAGGAGACGAAGGACAAAGAGAGAAGTTAGAATAGATCGATGGCCGAGAAAGAAGAAAAGGAAGAAAACAAAGAGGAAGAGGAGGAGTAAGAGGAAAAGAAGAAGAAGGGAAAACAGACATAAGAGAATAGAAAAGAATAAGAATACGCAGGAGGCGGAGAAGAAGAAATTAAAAGTAGATGAATGAAAAGGAGGAAAACGAAGAGAGACAGGAGGATCAAGAAGAAAAAGAAAAAGAAAATGAGAATGAAATAAAAGAAATGTAGCGAAAGGAAACGAAGAGAGACAAGGGGATCAAGAAGAAAAAGAAAAAGAAAATGAGAATGAAATAAAAGAAATGTAGCGAAAGGAAACGAAGAGAGACAAGGGGGTCAAGAAGAAAAAGAAAAAGAAAATGAGAATGAAATAAAAGAGATGTAAGGGAAAGGAAGCGAAGAGAGAAAAGGGGATCAGGAAGAAAAAGAAAAAGAAAATGAGAATGAAATAAAAGAGATGTAAGGGAAAGGAAACGAAGAGAGACAATGGGATCAAGAAGAAAAAGAAAAAGAAAATGAGAATGAAATAAAAGAAATGTAGCGAAAGGAAACGAAGAGAGACAGGAGGATCAAAAAGAAAAAGAAAAAAAATGAGAAGGAAGTAAAAGAGATGTAAGGGAAAGGAGATGAAGAAAGACAAGAGAAGGAGGAAGAAAGAAAAAGAAATAGGAAGAACGGTGGAGTTAGAGCAGAGTAATGTCTGGGAGGAGTTTATGTGGAGTGAGCAGAGAGGTTATGGAGGTGGGCAGGTGCAAGGATGGAGTAAGGAGGTGGCTGAAAACAAGAATACGACATGATCTGGTAATATGGAGGCTTCTCGTTATTGTGGAGGGAACCATGAAGAGGAGGTGGATGGAGGAATATGGAGGGGAACAAACGATGTGTGGATGACGAGGAGGGAGGG
>NC_134813.1:11051843-11056843 GCF_046742065.1 Oratosquilla oratoria
ATTCTCTCTAACTTTTTTATATTCTTTTTGGTACTGGGTGTCCATAGTGTTGCTGCGTATTCGAGTTTTGGTCTTATTAGTGTAGTTATTTTTTTTTTTTATGATTTCCTCGTCCAAATAGGCAAATGCCACTTTTATTGACCTCAATAAATTGTAGGTTTCTCCGACCATTTTATTAATATGCTTATCCGGTGACAAGTCTTTGCTGATCATCACTCCAAAGTCTTTTTCCGAGTTTACATTTTTGACCTCTTCTTCACCATTAGACACCCATCCGCTTTACTAAGCGCTTTTAATAGGAACCAATTTGGATAACCTATTTTTGTAAGCTGGGAATGTATAGTGGCTAATTCATTTTCTAAGAAAGGTGGACTGCAAATTCTAAGGGCTCTAAGAAATAGGTCCGAAGCTATACTGTATCTTATTTTGTCTGGGTGATGGCTGAAATAAGTTTGATAGCTTCCTGTGTGTGTGCGGGCTTTCTGTACACTGTGAAGGACAGTTGGTCCGCACATCTGATCACAGTGTACACCATTACTATATATATTTATAACATAATTGTATATAATTTATTTTGAAAGTTATAAAATATAAAATTTTCAACATTACCAATTTTGCAAATTTACGATATTGTCACACAATACCCGATCACAGTCGGCAGCCTTAAATCTGTTTGCGTCCATAGATCAGTCATCTATAAACCTTAATAACAGGCCTGAGGACAACACAACCCAAACTCCAAACAATAACCTTAACATAAACAGCTCCCCTACGCACCTACCACCATCAGCTCAACTCAAGTTTCAAATCAAACTCAAACTAACACAACAACATAAAAAATCACTAACCATTACTTTCCGGACAAAAATTCTTTCTCCAAGACCAAACACACCACCTCCAAACCCCTCTACACTATCTACTACTAAGCCAGATATTCCCACTTTCTCAGAGGCCAGTGGCATATCAGTCATAGACTATATCGCGGTATGCGAGGTCCATTTGTCTAACGACAGCATAACCCAGGACAAACACAAAATCATAATCCTTAATAACCACTTTGATCCTCATGATGAATTAAGACAACTTGCCCGCCTTTTGGAAATCAAATCGGAATCCTGTCTCTCATATGCGAGATATTGTTCAGAGCTTAAGAAATTATTCAGCGATAAGGCTAAGAATAATTTATATTACCTATTCAAATTTCTAGAGTTCATGCTTAACCACCCCTCCTTCTCATTCCACTCCATTATGGCACAAGTAGCAGAAGTCCCTAAAATAATCAAATGTTCTCTTATCGGTCCCTCCCCATGGGTCACAGCTAACAAAGGATTACAAAGGATTACAAAGGTAGAGAATGCCGATAGGGGACCTTTTGGTCCATAACTAGGTCGGATGCTAAAAAAAATAATGATAAAAAGATAAAAGTAAAATATTATAATAATATAAATAACAATAGATAAAATAAACAAATGCGTTGGTATAGTCAAATAATAAGCAATCAGGTAAATAGTAAATAATGATAAATTGACAGATAAATAATAATAAACGAAAATCAAGCAAATGATAAACAGACAAATAATAACAAACAAATAAATAAATAATATAAAATAAATGGCAGTTATTACAGCATCTTGCTTAGATGTTTATCTAAACGAATCTTAAAGCTTAGAACTGAACTACATTGCACTGCCTCTGCAGGAAGTTTATTCCATTCATTAACTACACTGTTGGCGAAGTTGTTTCTACCCACTTCCAAATAAAATCTATTTCCTGACAACTTGAGACCCTTATTTGATCTTATTTGATTTTATCTTAATGATTGATTTATTTATTTATTTGTCTATTTCTTTATTTTTACAAATCTAGTGGCTTCTCTCTGTACCTTTCTCAATCTGTCAGTCTTTAATAAACTTCAAGAATCGTATGGTAACAGCTTATTACAAATACACACACACACACACACACACACACACACACACACACACACACACACACACACACACACACACACACACACACACACACACACACACACACACACACACACACACACACATACAAACACGACTCAGTGGCGCGGTTGGTAGAGTCCCCGACTGTCACTACGGCGGTCCAGGTTCGAATCCTGCCCAGGGCTGAAATAATTTCAGTATCGCTGCACTTCGAGTCGTTACTCCAACTCTCGTGGGCGGGGAGCTGGTTGTGTGTGTGCGTGTAAGGTCAATGTATTACCCATAGATCGGTCATACGAGCTCTGGGCTCTTTTCTGGGAGGAAAATAGTTATCGTTTATGGGTGCAGCACGTGATCCAAAGACCAAGGTGAATACACACACACACACTCATGTATATATATATATATATATATATATATATATATATATATATATATATATATGTGTGTGTGTGTGTGTGTGTGTGTGTGTGTGTGTGTGTGTGTGTGTGTGTGTGTGTGTGTGTGTGTGTGTGTGTGTGTGTGTATGTGTGTGTATACGCCATTCCCTCCGATGCCCCATGCATTTTCCGATCCACAGAATTGGTTTGCAAGGGCGATCAAGTTCAATTAGGTGTCTAGCAGGTTCTCTCTTCACAAGTTGTTTAATATCCCTGATGGAGTTCGAAGCCAAGAGTTCGGAGGTATTTGTCAAGAGCAACAAGAAGACACCCAAAGAAGATCGAGCAGGTTTCAGAAAAGTTCTTCTCTCGATCTCAAGGGAATCACATCGAACTCTGTTGTCATGTCTTCAAGTTTATTCAGAAAGCTCCTTATTCTCATACTTCTCTTCTTCCACCTCCTCCACTTCGTCTTCCACCTTCTCTTCAGAAAGGTCCTCCTATTCCACTTCGTCCTCTTTCTTATTTTCAGAAAGGTTCTCCTACTCCACTTTGTCCTCTTTCTTATCTTCAGAAAGGTTCTCCTACTCCACTTTGTCCTCTTTCTTATCTTCAGAAAGGTTCTCCTACTCCACTTTGTCCTCTTTCTTATCTTCAGAAAGGTTCTCCTACTCCACTTTGTCCTCTTTCTTATCTTCAGAAAGGTCCTCCTACTCCACTTTGTCCTCTTTCTTATCTTCAGAAAGGTCCTCCTACTCCACTTTGTCCTCTTTCTTACCTTCAGAAAGGTCCTCCTACTCCACTTTGTCCTCTTTCTTATCTTCAGAAAGGTTCTCCTACTCCACTTTGTCCTCTTTCTTATCTTCAGAAAGGTTCTCCTACTCCACTTTGTCCTCTTTCTTACCTTCAGAAAGGTCCTCCTACTCCACTTTGTCCTCTTTCTTATCTTCAGAAAGGTCCTCCTACTCCACTTTGTCCTCTTTCTTATCTTCAGAAAGGTTCTCCTACTCCACTTCGTCCTCTTTCTTATCTTCAGAAAGGTTCTCCTACTCCACTTTGTCCTCTTTCTTATCTTCAGAAAGGTTCTCCTACTCCACTTTGTCCTCTTTCTTATCTTCAGAAAGGTTCTCCTACTCCACTTTGTCCTCTTTCTTATCTTCAGAAAGGTTCTCCTACTCCACTTTGTCCTCTTTCTTATCTTCAGAAAGGTTCTCCTACTCCACTTTGTCCTCTTTCTTATCTTCAGAAAGGTTCTCCTACTCCACTTTGTCCTCTTTCTTATCTTCAGAAAGGTTCTCCTACTCCACTTTGTCCTCTTTCTTATCTTCAGAAAGGTCCTCCTACTCCACTTTGTCCTCTTTCTTATCTTCAGAAAGGTTCTCCTACTCCACTTTGTCCTCTTTCTTATCTTCAGAAAGGTTCTCCTACTCCACTTTGTCCTCTTTCTTATCTTCAGAAAGGTTCTCCTACTCCACTTTGTCCTCTTTCTTATCTTCAGAAAGGTTCTCCTACTCCACTTCGTCCTCTTTCTTATCTTCAGAAAGGTTCTCCTACTCCACTTTGTCCTCTTTCTTATCTTCAGAAAGGTTCTCCTACTCCACTTTGTCCTCTTTCTTATCTTCAGAAAGGTTCTCCTACTCCACTTTGTCCTCTTTCTTATCTTCAGAAAGGTTCTCCTACTCCACTTTGTCCTCTTTCTTATCTTCAGAAAGGTTCTCCTACTCCACTTTGTCCTCTTTCTTATCTTCAGAAAGGTTCTCCTACTCCACTTCGTCCTCTTTCTTATCTTCAGAAAGGTTCTCCTACTCCACTTTGTCCTCTTTCTTATCTTCAGAAAGGTTCTCCTACTCCACTTTGTCCTCTTTCTTATCTTCAGAAAGGTTCTCCTACTCCACTTTGTCCTCTTTCTTATCTTCAGAAAGGTCCTCCTACTCCACCTTGTCCTCTTTCTTATCTTCAGAAAGGTCCTCCTACTCCACTTTGTCCTCTTTCTTACCTTCAGAAAGGTCCTCCTACTCCACTTTGTCCTCTTTCTTATCTTCAGAAAGGTCCTCCTACTCCACTTTGTCCTCTTTCTTATCTTCAGAAAGGTTCTCCTACTCCACTTTGTCCTCTTTCTTATCTTCAGAAAGGTTCTCCTACTCCACTTCGTCCTCTTTCTTATCTTCAGAAAGGCTTTCCTACTCCACTTTGTCCTCTTTCTTATCTTCAGAAAGGTCCTCCTACTCCACTTTGTCCTCTTTCTTACCTTCAGAAAGGTTCTCCTACTCCACTTTGTCCTCTTTCTTATCTTCAGAAAGGTCCTCCTACTCCACCTTGTCCTCTTTCTTATCTTCAGAAAGGTCCTCCTACTCCACTTTGTCCTCTTTCTTATCTTCAGAAAGGTCCTCCTACTCCACCTTGTCCTCTTTCTTACCTTCAGAAAGGTTCCCCTACTCCACCTTGTCCTCTTTCTTATCTTCAGAAAGGTTCTCCTACTCCACTTTGTCCTCTTTCTTATCTTCAGAAAGGTTCTCCTACTCCACTTTGTCCTCTTTCTTATCTTCAGAAAGGTTCTCCTACTCCACTTTATCCTCTTTCTTATCCTCAGAAAGGTTCTCCTACTCCACTTTGTCCTCTTTTTTATCTTCAGAAAGGTTCTCCTACTCCACTTTGTCCTCTTTCTTAC
>NC_134813.1:11066843-11071843 GCF_046742065.1 Oratosquilla oratoria
TCAAGAGTTTTGCTAAAACACAATTCTAAAAAAAAAAAAAAAAAAAAATGCTACTTCAAAACAAATTTCCCAACGGAACCTTTGATCATGTGGAAACGCAATTAAAATAATTTTTTTTTTCAATGGTGGCTTTTCCTCTCTCTACTCTCTCTCAATCTCTCTTTCTCTCTTTCCCTTTCTCCCCTCTACTCTCTCTGTCTCTCCCTTTCTCCCTCTCCCTCTCCCTCTAAAAGAAAGATACAAATGTTATACAAATACGAATAAAAAATTAATTATCTTCAACAGAGTGACACATTTTATGGACTTTATTCTGACCAGAAACAGACTATTTTATTCATGTTAGGGGGTCGGACCCCACCTTGAACAGATTCTCATTCGATCGAGACCCTTGAAGGTTTAAAAAAAAAAAGAAAAAAAAAAAGAGAGAAAACTAAGCTATGTAACGTCCGCGGATTGCTAAATGATATAGTCCACATCTTAGAATAGGATAAAAATATTGACTAACCCCACACACACACACACACACGCACACGCACACGCACACGCACACGCACACACACACACACACACACACACACACACACACACACACACACACACACACACACACAAGAGGTCATAAAAATAAACTAAAAAAGAACAACTATAGACGAGATAGGAAAAAGAATAGCTTTCCACACAGAATGATGGATATATGGAATAACTTAGATGAAAAAACAGTGTGCGCAAATACTATTCACGATTTTAAGAATAAACTTGAGGCTGAAAGATACAAAGACGGGTCACCACGAGCATAGCTCCCTTCCCGTATAATACAACTAGGTAAATACTAGGTAAATACACACACACACACACACACACACACACACACACACACACACACACACACACACACACACACACACACACACACACACACACACACACACACACTGGACTGGGAAGTACGATAGTGCTCGCTGTACCCAGTTCGAATCCTGCCCAGGGCCGAAATTATTTTCGGTATCGCTGTGCTTCGGGTCGTTACTCTGACTCTCGTGGGCGGTGAGTTGGAGGTGTGTGTGTGTGTGAAAGGTCATAGCATTACCCATAGATCGGTCATACGAGCTCTGAGCTCTCTTCCGGGAGGGAAATAGCTGTCGATCACGAGTCCAACACGTGATCCAAAGACCAAGGTGAATACACAGGTATAATAATTATTGGAGAGCAAGAAACGGGACCCTATTAGCGTTGCCTCTTTCCTGTGCACTACAATTAGTTAAACACAATTAGGTAAACACACACACATATCAAACAGACACACATATGTATGTGTATGTGTGTGTGTAGGTTGTATGGTTTAAAACTACATTGGTGAATAAAGTCTGTTGGTTATTGTTGGCTTAAATGTGCCAAACAGCGTTTTGCTCTACAAATACAAGGTAAACTCCGTTCAAACTTCGGAGGATTGCCAGAAATATGGTGAAATATTAGAATATATTATATTTAATAAATACAAACTAGTAAAACATGAAATATAAGATATAAGCTAGAAAACCAAAATAACAAATATTGAATATGAAATACAACACATGAAATATAAAATATGATATTATAAAATACATATATAAATAAAGTATTGAAATAGTTAAATGTTAAATAGTTTAATAATTTCCGGCTCCCTGACCTCTAGCGGTTTGTTTGTGATAATAACCCGGAAGTTCCTTTTTCCTGGTGAAGCTTCATGTCCGGATGCCTCCTTGAGCGAAAAGTTCTGGAAAAGGTCAGGAATGAGAATGAGAAATGTGCCGATAGAAAATGGTCATTTGTTGCTCAAGGACAAATTTCCTTTCGTAGGGATGTCCGTTTTTTGTTTTTGTTTTTTGTTTTTTTTATACGCGTTTTTAAGGCGGATTAATTCCTCGGCTTTGTGATGATTTTATGGTTGCCGAAGGGTAATGATAACTTTTCGTTCAAGAACTAGTTTCCTTTCGTAGGTCGGTCTGAAATTTTTATTTTTATTTCTTCATACGTAAATCTAGGGCGGATTAATTCCTTGCCTCTGTGATAATGTTCTGGTTGTTTTGATATGTTGAGCGCAGTGAACCACTTTATATCTATTTTTTTATTTTTATTTTTTATTATTTCTCTTGGTTGATCATCTTTCGATGTATTACAACTTCTTAACTTGTTAACAACGCTATATACTTTATTTTTGTTAACGTCGTTTTTCTGAGGCTGAGATTTGGCTTCTAAAACAAAATAGTCAATACTAATAAAGATAAAACAAGCAAACAAATAAATACATGTACAATGTATATCTGGGTTCATAAGTTCGTAGAGACAATCTCATAGTTCCCTTGAACGCCGGTAGATGGCATAACAAATTGACTTTTTTGTGTATTTTATTTATTTATTTATTGATTGATTTAATTATTATTATTTTTTAGATTAGTATATTGAAAAACTAATCATAAGACGCTTGTACAGCATGGCGAGTTTTGCAATCTGGACTGCGCCACACAAACCTCCCAGTTTCCTTCCTGTCTTCGATTTGGACAGTCTGACCGTATAAGGACCAGTCCTAGCCTACTCTCTTTATCAAATTAATATATAAAAAAAAATATAAAAATATTAAGTAAAAAAAATACCTGATTTTCTATATGCATTGACCTAGCTTACTGGCCTATATAAAAAAATCTACTTTAATCTCCTTTAGAATAGTAAATGAAGTTAGTTAAATTTAACTTTGTTGATGGTAAAAAGTGTTCTAGAGTTTCAGATGTTTGGACCTAAATGTTGTGCTTCTTGGAACTTGACAAATGAATATATACATGTAACATGATTCAATCATGTATCATGATTCAATTATGTTCCTTTCTACAATATTATGACATGATGTAGAAAGGAACATACTTGAATCATGTTACATTAAAAATAGTTTTGAAAAAAATATGAATTTAAACTTAGGTTTGTATAAGTTAGATAACTTTATAATTAAAAAGATTGTAAATAATTCTTCTGGAATCGGGTAACATTGGATCTTTCCCAGTTCCTCTACCATTATGTACATATTATGACCTTTGGTCATTTTCTGAATTCTTTATACCCTGATGATGTCTTGAATAGACGAAAACGTTCGGTATTTATTTCTTTTATTTTCCAAGTGGTTTCTGAAAAAAAAAAAAAATATATATATATATATATATATATATATATGTATATATATATAATACTGATGACCCACTTTCGGAGAAGAATAAGCGAAAGAATAAAGATCTGTATATTTCGATCACTAACTGTGATCCTCTTCAGCAGATGTGAATTACAGTATAGAGAACAATGTGTAATTCACATCTGCTGAAGAGGATCACAGTTAGTGATTGAAATATACAGATCTTTATACTTTCGCTAATTCTTCTCCGAAAGTGGGTCATCAGTATTTTTTTTTTACAAATGTGCTACGACATAACTTTGTTGTGATATATATATATATATATATATATATAGATATATATATATATAGATATATCTCTCTATCTAGATATATCTATACAATATATATATATATATATATATATATATATATATATATATAAATATATGTATATATATATGCGTGTGTGTTTGTCTATGGGTATATATGTATATGTATGCCTGTATGTATATTTTAATAGAACAGAAATGCAAGCCTGTAGGAGAAAAGAAAAGGAGGAAAAAAAGAAGAGGAAAAAGCAAAAACATAGAATTTCATCTTTCACAGGAGAAAGGACGAAGTTACCACATTATCGGGAAAGATTTCAGTCTGACACATCAAGCAACTTTTGAGGATATTCATGACCTAATTTGTATTTCTCCGCATAGAGAGTCACCAGCGGTTCTATCCCTGAATGCAGATTAGTAAAAAAAAAAAAAAAAGAAAAAAAAATTAAATATAATAATATTAAATAAATAATGGGAAAAAGATGACAAAATCCCCTTTTTAGACATCTTAATCATGAAGAATGGGAATAAGCTTGCTTTTACTGTTTTTAGAAAGAACACTCATTCAGGTAGTTACCTCCATTTCTTCAGTCATCACCCAGATCACATTAAAAGGAGTGTAGCTTCGGGACTTTTTCTCCGAGCCTTTAGGATTTGTAGCCCCCAATTTTTAGAACACGAATTAACTTCTATCAAGTCCCAATTAACAAAATTAGCCTACCCTTATTGGTTTCTGGATAAAGCCCTTAGTCAAGCCAGAGCAAGTTTTTTCAAACACCCTTCCACTAAGTCAAAGAAAGAGAGACAAAATCCCCTAGTCATCCCCTTCTCAGAGTCCATCAGTCAATTGTCCAAGTTTCTTCCCAAAGAGAAAGTAAATTTAATTCATAACTACCCTAATACTATTAATAAAAAAGTTGTTAATGTTCACCAGAGGTTGAAGGAAGAACATATCCCAGGTGTTTACTCCCTTCCATGTAAAGATTGTAACCTTTCATACATTGGCCAGACGGAGAGAGACCTACCGACAAGATTAAATGAACACAAAAGGTCGATTAGATATGGCCAAATAAATTCAGCAGTGTTTCAACACGTTAATAAATTTAATCACCGGATGGACTGGGAGAAATCTGATCTCATTTATAAATCAGGGTGTGGGTTCAGAAGGAAAATGGTGGAATCAACATTAATTGATTATCTGCCCACGATGAATATTTCCAAGGGTCAATGGACCCCAGACATTATTTCAGGACTATTCATCACCAAAAATATTGTCAACAAGCTTCCTCCCCCTCCCCCTGACCCGACCTCGTGTCAGCCTCAGGTCAACTAGGGTTGGGGCAGTGATGTTCTTTATCTTCTCATGTTCCCTTTCTTTTGTAAGAGGTTGCTACTTAAGATAGCCTCCTCCCTGCCACTTTGTACTACTGAAGAGGATTGCAGGTAGCAATCGAAATATATAGTTCCGCTTACGCAACTTTTTCTTTCGTCCGACTGTGGTGTTAGTTGTGATTTATAAATGTGTTACTACATTTCTC
>NC_134813.1:11076843-11081843 GCF_046742065.1 Oratosquilla oratoria
TCTTCTTCTTCTTTTCCGCCTCTCCCTACTTTTCCATTTCCTTCCTCCTCATCCTCTTCCTTCCCATCTATCTCTTTCTTCATCTCATCCTCTTCCTCTTTCTCTTCCTCCTTCTCCTTTATCTCTTCCTCCATCAGCCCCATTTCCTCCTCCTCTTTCTATCTTCTCTTCTTCTTTCTCCTCCCTCTCATTCTTCATTTCCTCATCCTCTCTTCCTTCTTTCCTCTTCTTTCTCCTCCCACTCAATCAATCTTCATCTCCTCCTTCCTTTCTTTGTCCTCTCCTACTTCTTTTCCTCCTCTTTCTCTTCCTTCCTTCCTCCTTCGCCTCTTCTTCTTCCCTCTCATTCTTCATCTCCTTCTTCATTTCTTCGTCCTCTCCTACTTCTTTTCCTCTTCTTTCTCCTCCTCCCTTCCTCCTTCGCCTCTTCTTCCTCCCTCTCTTTCTTCATTTCCTCATCCTCTCATTCTTTTCCTCTTCTTTCTCCTCCTCCCTTCCTCCTTCGCCTCTTCTTCCTCCCTCTCATTCTTCATCTCCTTCATCTCCTCCTCCTCTCCTCCTTCTTTTCTTCTTCTTTCTCCTCCTCCCTTCCTCGTCTCCTCTTCTTCCTCCCCCTCATTCTTCATCTCCTTCATCTCCTCATCCTCTCCTCATTCCTCTTTTTCCTTTTCCTTATTCTCCTGCTACTCACTTCTTTCTTCTTTTCATTCTTCATTTCCTCCTCCTTCAGTTCCTCCCCATCTTCTCCTCCTTCTCTCCTCCTTCTACCTCTTTTCCTCTTCCTCCACCTCCTCTTCCTCTTCCCCCCTTTGCCTCTATTGTTCCTTCCCATTTGTTGGGCTTGTGTTCAATTCCTCCGCCCGGACGGCGCGTCTTCCCATTGTATTGCATTGTATTGTATTCTACTGTATTGTATTGTATTCCCTCCCAGCTTGTCTCACGCTCGAGAATACCCGCCTCTCTTCTCTCTTTCTCGCTCTCACGCTCTTCATTCTAGACTCCGGACTCGGGGTTCTGGGGTTCTGGGGTACTGGGTACTGGGTTTGGTGTCCAGAACTCTCCTCCTTATGGGCTCGGTGGGTCCTACGGGGATTCCCGGTAAGGATCTCTGTCGGGTTCCTAAAGACATCCTCCCGTAGGATCACAATCTGCTCCCTTGATCGGATTCCAGTGAATGTCTACATGCTTTCGAAGGGCGACGAAAAGGCAAAATGAACGAATACATTAATGAATAAGTGAATAAATAAATGAATAAATAACTAAATAAATAGATAAATAGGCAAATTAAATGATGAACAGTTAGATAACAAAGAAAATTAGGTTAATAGAATTATAGATGAATGAATGATGAATATACAAATATATGAATAAAAAGTAGACAAACTGGTATGTGAATAAAAACAAACATATATATGAACGAATAAATAAGTAAAAAAAAAAAGAAAAGAATAAAAGGACAAATAAATAGAAAGCCCCCCAGAGAACTACTTCAGGAAGAAAAGAACGAAAACCATTTCAGTTCATAGTCAAGTGCTCTCCAGTTGGCTTCCATTCATGGCAGTGTGACACTTAAGCCCCGCCCCTTTTCTAAAAAGAAAAAAAAAGAAAAAAATCCATTTGCACATTGATATGTCTAGAATTAATACAGAGATATAAATTCTCATTTGGATAATAATCATCTCGACAAATCAGAAAGCGGTTTTATTTTTATCGAAACTACTAAAAAGGGGTGGAGCTCAGTTATTGTCTCCACCAATCAGAAGCTAATATTTATCGAAGCTTCTAAAAGGGGCGGACCTTAGAAATTATTTCCACCAATCAGGAGATAGGATTTAGTGAAACTATCGAAAGGGGGTGGAGCCTAGTAATTATGTACACCAACCAAGAAATAGCGTTTATCGAAGCTGCTAAGAGGGGTGGAGTTTAGTAACTGTCTCCACCAATCAAGAAGCAGGATTTATTGAAGTTACCAAAAGGGGGCGGGGTTTCAATGACACACTTTGGTGAACGGAGAGTAGGATCCTGGTGGGTTGTCTGGTGGGTTCCTAAGACTACCCCGTGGGTTTTCAAGGTTTCTGGTAGTTTCAGCAGAATTCACAGATGGTTTCTCCTGTGGGTTCCTGGTAATCCCACCTGCTTTCCATAGGATTCACAGATGGTTTCCACGTGGGTTTTGGAGGATTTCCAGTGGTTTCCTCAGGGTATACAGATGGTTTTTTGTAGGATTCAGATGGGCTCCCAAGGACATCAGGTAAATTCCCGATCTTCCCTGATGGAATTTCCTGGTGAATTCTCAGGGTGTCTTGGTAGGTTTCCGCAGGGTCCCTCATGGTAGATTCCCACAGGGCCGGGAAAGGCTGTCGTTGGTCCCCGGTGGGGTTCCACGTACCCCAGGAGACTCTTGGCAGAGGTACCCTTGGGGAATTACCACAGGGCCTTGTTTGGGGCCGGCCCCCACTGATCTCACCAACATTCCCACAGGGGACCACGGGCCATGTTTCCACGGGATTCCCCTGTGTTCCCAGCGTCCCTATGCACCCCTGTTGCCGTAATCGGCAGCGTGCTTGTCTCGCATTTGGTTAGTATTGGGTTCGAGTCCCACTCTTCTCATCAATAACCCAGCAGTGGCTGTTAATTACCTGCCCCAACTGGCCCCCAAAGCACATAACAAGACAAAGATGACAGCTTCGGCTGCAGCTACTCAGAGCCTCCTGGCGTAGGCTTCTTACCACCATCTCCCCATTCTCCTCGAAGTGTATTTACGAGTTCGAGTCTTCATCGAGGGCTATGTTGAGACTTGAGTAATCGTTCGGGGGAATGGGGAGGCGACCTATATCCGGGTAGTCTCCCCCTCCCCCCCTCCCCTCCCCCCTCCCCTCCCCCCTCCCCTAGACGAACGAGTTACCAAGTTTTGGGACATAAAATACAGTTAAGGATGAGGGTCGATGAATATGGATATATGGAAATGGGACCAGGAGGTATCCGCTTTTCATCCAAGTATGGATGCACGCACACACACACACACACACACACACACACACACACACACACACACACACACACACACACACACACACACACACACACACACACACACACACACACACACACACACACATATATATATATATATATGTGTGTGTGTGTGTGTGTGTGTGTGTGTGTGTGTGTGTGTGTGTGTGTGTGTGTGTGTGTGTGTGTGTGTGTGTGTGTGTGTGTGTGTGTGTGTGTGTGTGTGTGTGTGTGTGTGTGTGTGTGTATGAGTGTGTGTTCTGATGTTTCTGATGGTTTTCCCCCATATATGGGGGATGGCTGAATCAATACAAGCTATGGTAAACATATAAATATGTTGAGCACTTTTTTCAATGTATCTCCCCATTAGACCTGCAAACAGGCTCTCTCTCTCTCTCTCTCTCTCTCTCTCTCTCTCTCTCTCTCTCTCTCTCTCTCTCTCTCTCTCTCTCTTAATTCCTTTCCCCCTCTCTCTCTGTTGCGCTCCAGGTGATTTCTCTTAAGCTCTATTTGTCTCTCTTTCTCTCTCTCTCTCTCTCTTTTCTCTATCACTATCCCTTTGTGTCTGTCTCTCTTCCTCTCTCTCTCTCTCTCTCCATCTGTCTCTGTGTCCATATCTCTTATTTTTCTCTCTCTCTCTCTCTCTTTCCCCAGACTCTCTTTCTCTTTCCATCTCTCCCTGCTCTCTCTCTCTCTCTTTCCCTCTTTTCCCCACCCCCTCTCTCCTCGACTTGTCTCTCTTTTTCTCTTTTTCTCCCCGCCCTCTCTCTCTCTCTCTCTCTCTCTCTCTTCCTCCCTCACTCCCTGCACTCTCTCTCTCTCATCCTCCAGTTCTCGTCACCCTCTCTCGCTCTCTCTCTCTCTCCTCGCCTTCTCTCTCTCTCTTCCTCCGTCTCTCCCCGCCCCCTCTCTCTCATCCTCTATTTCTTCCCGCCTTCTCTCTCTCTCTCTCTCTCTCTCTCTCTCTCTCTCTCTCTCTGCCCTCTCTCTTTCCACCCTCTCTCTCTTCCTCCCTCTTTCCCCTCCCCCCCCCTCTCTCTCGTCTCCATATCTCTCTTCCTACCTCTACCTCTCTCCCTCTCTTTCACGTGCAAATACGAGGAAACGGGGGTGGGTGGGTGGGTGGGGGGAGGGGGTGTTGAACAAATTCTCTTTGCTTCGCTTCGCTTCGCTTTAGTCTTGGAACTTGAGTCTTGTCAGCTTGCGATCAAGTTGAGGTCTCTCTCTCTCTCTCTCTCTCTCTCTCTCTCTCTCTCTCTCTCTCTCTCTCTCTCTCTCTCTCTCTCTCTCTCTCTCTCTATTTCATCTTTATTTCGATGATTATCGTCCTTCATTTCTCTCTTTCTCTCCCCTTCCTTATACCTCCTTCCCTCCCATTCTCTTTCTCTCTCTCTCTCTCTCTCTCTCTCTCTCTCTCTCTCTCTCTCTCTCTCTCTCTCTCTCTCTCTCTCTCTCTCTCTCTCTCTTTCACCCTCTCTATTTCTCTATCCCACTTGCTCTCTTTCTCTCGCTCGTGCTCTCTTTTCCTGGTTTTATGTCTCCCAGGCCTTTGTCTCTTCACTGTAAATGAATTGGTTCATTTCGAGTCGTCCTCCTCTCTTTCTCTCTCTTTCTCCCTCTCTATCTCTTTTCTTTATTTTATCGCACTCTTTTCACCCCTAAATTATTCTCTTTTTCCAAGTTTCTTTTTCTTGCTTTCTTTCTCTCCATCCGTCCCTCATTCTCTCTCTCTCTCTCTCTCTCTCTCTCTCTCTCTCTCTCTCTCTCTCTCTCTCTTTTTCCCTCCTACTCCGCCACTCTCTTTTGTGCTATTTTCTTTCTTACTTCTCTTTATTTCCATATCATTTCCTCTCTTCTTTACCTTCCTCTCTCTCTCGCTCTTTCTCTCTTTCTTTCTCTCGCTTTCTCTCTCTCTCTCTCGCACTTTCTCCCTCTCTCATTTTCTACCTTCTTACATATCAATTTCTATCTTCCTCCCTCTCTCTCTC
>NC_134813.1:11084343-11089343 GCF_046742065.1 Oratosquilla oratoria
ACGTGGGGAAAGAACAAGCAAACATATGTTCATCTGATTATCTGATCAGGAAAGGGAGAGAGAGAGAGTGAGAGAGAGAGAGAGAGAGAGAGAGAGAGAGAGAGAGAGAGAGAGAGAGAGAGAGAGAGAGAGAGAGAGAGAGAGAGAGAGAGAGAGAGAGGAGAGAGAGAGAGAGAGAGAGAGAGTGTGTGTGTGTGTGTGTGTGTGTGTGTGTGTGTGTGTGTGTGTGTGTGTGTGTGTGTGTGTGTGTGTGTGTGTGTGTGTGTGTGTGTGTGTGTGTGTGTGAGAGAGAGAGAGAGAGAGAGAGAGAGAGAGAGAGAGAGAGAGAGAGAGAGAGAGAGAGAGAGAGAGAGAGAGAGAGAGGAAGAAGGAAGAGAAAGGGATTATAAGAGGATTGGAGAAGAGAGGAGGAAGAGGAGGAGGAGGAAGATGAAGATAACAAGTAATAATAGGAAAACGAGAATGAGAATGAGGAAGAGAACGAAGACGAGGAAGAGGAAGCTGAAGATGAATAAGTCGGGGGAGAAAATAGGAAGAAGGAAGACGAAGAGGAGGAAGAAGAAGGCGAGGAAGAAGAAGAGGAGGAAGAAAAGAAGGAGAAGCAGGGAAAGGAGGAGGAAGAAGAGGAGGAAGAAGAGAAGGAGAAGCAGGGAAAGGAGGAGGAAGAAGAGGAGGAAGAAAAGAAGAAGAAGCAGGGTAAAGAGGAGGAAGAAGAGGAGGAGGAAAAAAAGGAGAAGCAGGGGAAGGAGGAAGAAGAGGAGGAGGAAGAAAAGAAGGAGAAGCAGGGGAAGGAGGAGGAAGAAGAGGAGGAAGAAAAAGGAGGAGCAGGGGAAGGAGGAAGAAGAGGAGGAGGAAGAAGAAAAGAAGGAGAAGCAGGGGAAGGAGGAGGAAGAAGAGGAGGAAGAAAAAGGAGGAGCAGGGGAAGGAGGAAGAAGAAGAGAAGGAAGAAAAGAAGGAGAAGCAGGGGAAGAAGGAGGAGGAAGAGGAGGAAGAAGAAAAGAAGGAGAAGCAGGGAAAGGAGGAAGAAGAAGAGGAGGAAGAAAAGAAGAAGAAGCAGGGAAAGGAGGAAGAAGAAAAGAAAGTGAAGAAGAAGAAGAGGAAGAAGCAGGAGGAAGAAGACAAAGTGGTGATAGAGAAGGGAAAGGAAGAGGAAGAAGAGAAGGGAGAGGGTAAGGATGAGGATTAGGAAGAGGAAAAAAAGAGGAAGAAGAGGAAGACGGGGATGAGAAGAAGGAGGGTGAAGGTGAGGAAGAGAAAGAGAGGAAGAGGAGAAGGGAAAGGGTGAGGATGAGGGTTGGGAAGAGGAAAAAAAGAGGAAGAAGAGGAAGAGGGGGAGGAGAAGGATAAGGGGGAGGATGAGGAGGAGGAAGAGAAGAAGAAGAAAAAGAAAGAGAAGGAGGATTAGGAATAGGAAAAAGGACAAGGAAGAGGAAGAAGAAGAGGAAAAGGCAGAGGGGAGGATGAGGAAGAGGAAAAGAAGAAGGAGAAAGAGAAAGGGGAGGAAGAAGAAAAGGAAGAGGAGAAAAGAAAGGGTAAAGATGAGAATTAGGAAGAGAAAAAAGGAGAAGGAAGAGGAAGAGGAAAGGATAAGGAAGAGGGGGAGGATGAAAAAGAGGGAGAAAGAGAAAGAGGAGGAGGAGGAGGAGGAAGAGGAGAAGGAAGAGGAGAAGGAGGAGGAAGAGGAAGAGAAGAAGGAAAAAGAAAGAGGAGGAAGAGGGAAAGAATGAGGAAGAGAGGAGAAGGGTGGAGGATGAGGAAGAGAAAGAGAAGAAGGGTGGAGGATGAGGAAGAGGAAGAGAAGAAGGAAAAAGAAAGAGGAGGAAGAGGGAAAGAATGAGGAAGAGGAAGAGAAGAAGAAGAAAGAGAAAGAGGAAGAGAGAGAGAAGAAAAAATGGAAATAGGAGGAAGAGTAGGAGGAGTAGGAAGAGGAGGAGGAAGAGGAAAAAGAAGAGAAGTCAAAGAAAGTGACCTAATCTCTCTGAAATGGAAATACCTGATATGATCTGAAGAAGAAACATATAAACAGACCACACGAAAACAAAATCACATCGCTTGAATCATTTGATTTAGTTCAGCTCCAGAATATTTCATTCACGTAAATGTCGACCCGCCTCCCCAAAGGCCTCAAAGCAAACGAACATTCCTTTACTTTTTGGACAGTTTCAGATCAGATCGGACAAAAGCATTAAAAGAGGTTATTTGCTGAACGAAATGTAAATGTAACAATAAATGAATCTGAAACGAGGGGCCAGATTCAAAATCAGGAGATATGTGGAGAACACAATTAGTTTCTATCCCTCTATCTCTCTCTCTCTCTCTCTCTCTCTCTCTCTCTCTCTCTCTCTCTCTCTCTCTCTCTCTCTCTCTCTCTCTCTCTCTCTCTCTCTCTCTCTCTCTCTCTCTCTCTCTCTCTCTCTCTCTCTCTCTCTCTCTCTCTCTCTCTCTCTCTCTCTCTCTCTCTCTCTCTCTCTCTCTCTCTCTCTCTCTCTTTGTATATATATATATATATATATATAAAATATATATATATAATATATATATAATATATATTTGTATGTTTTTATGTGTGTGTGTGTGTGTGTGTGTGTGTGTGTGTGTGTGTGTGTGTGTGTGTGTGTGTGTGTGTGTGTGTGTGTGTGTCAATGTATGTATAAGATCCCAAAAGCCGAAGGAAACATTTTAAAAGAATACTGAAACGATGATTACCAAATCTAAGAAAAGAAAGAAAGAAAAAAAAAATATCTCCAGCCTTGTAAAAAAAAAAAAAAAAAAACTACCTTTCTCTACATACCAACGTTACATTTAACGATGCATACACCCAGAAAACGTTTATCCGTGAGGACCTATTAGTATGTGTGAACAATTTATTAAGTTGATGCTATTAAAAAATAGGCCCTAAATAGACTTAGCAAACCTTTTGGGGGACTAAATAGGTTCAGTAAACGTTTGGGCTTGGGAGAGTTTGGTGCGAACGTTCCCTGAATATGGCAACTGAACGTTGATTGGAATTAACGTGGGCTTCATATGGTAATACAAACGTTGACTGAATAGCGGAACTTACTTGTCGAGTTCGCTGCTGACGCTTCTTAGTCTTCTTCTCTTCCTCCTCCTCCTCCTCCTCCTCCTCTTTCTCTTCCTCCATTTTCTCTGTTCTCTTCTTCATCCTCCTATTATTACATTCTCCTCCTCCCCCTCCCCCCTTTTATTTATTATCCTCTTCCTATCCTCCTCCTCTTTCTCTTCCTCCATTTTATCTGTTCTCTTCTTTCTATTCTTCATCTTCCCATTATTCCATTCTCCTCCTCCTCCTTCTCCCTTTTATTCATTATCCTCTTCCTCCTCCTCCTCCTCTTTCTCTTCCTCCATTTTCTCTGTTCTCTTCTTCCTATTCTTCATCCTCCCGTTACTCTATTCTCCCCCTCCTCCTCTTCCTCCTCCTCCTCCCTTTTCTCCATTCTCTTCTTCTTTTTCCTCCTCTTTCTTCTTCTTCTCTTACTCCTCCTTCCTCTTCCCCTTATCTTCCTCCTCCTTCTCTTCTTCCCTTTTCTCAATTCTCCTCTTCCTCCTCCTTCTCTGCATCTTCCTATTAATTCTTTCCCATCATCCATATCTTTCTCTTCCTTCTCGTTTTCCTCTTCCTTCTTTTTCATCGTTCTCCTTCTAATCTTCCTCCTACTTCTTTTCCTCCCTGTTTCTCCTCTTTTTCTTGTTACTACATTCGTCTTATCTCTTCTTCTCTTCCTTATTTTCCTCCTCCTCCTCTCCTTTTTTACCTCCTCCGTCCATTCCTCTTCCTACTTCCCTTCGCCTTCTCTTCCTTTTCTTATTATGCATATCTCCTCCTCTCTTTTCTCCTTCTCCTCCTTCATTTCTTCCCTCCTATTTCCCATCATTCGTTCTCCCCCCCTCCATCTTTGTTTCATTATATTATCTTCTCCTTCTTCCTCCATTCTTGTTCTTATAATTTCCTCCATTCTCTCTCTTCTCCTTCTCCTATTCACTTTCTTCCTTCTCCTTTTATCTACTTTATCATCTTCCTTTTCCTTCTCCCTTTTATTCTTCTTTTGGCTATTTCCTATACATCTTATCGTATTCTTTGTATTTCATATTCTCATTTCCATCTCTCGTATCTCTCACGTCATTTATTTCAAATTTTCTTCTTCCTTTCTTCTTCTTTTCCTCCTCTTCCTTTTCTTCCCTCCTCAATAATTCCTTTTCTATTTTTCCTTTCTTTCGTAAAACCTTTATTTTTTTTATCTATTTATTTTCTAATTTCTAAACTTAATCATTTTGTTTGTTAGTTTGTTAAGTTGTTATGAGTAATTTTGTTTTTATTTGTTTTATGCAGAGCGATAACGGAAACAAATAAATGAATGAAAAATAAAATAAATAAAATAAAGTAAAAAAAAAAAAAAAAAAAGGATCCAGGAGAATATCTAGCGGAGAATAGTGACTGCTGTTTACAATGGCTGGCTGTCCGAACACATAAGGTAAAGGTGATGTTCTCGGTTGCTGTTAAGCGCCTCATGATGTAAAAGTGTCACTATTTTACTCTTATATTTTACTTTTTGAAATTGTCTGTTTTCTCCCGTTTTCTTTTTGTTCAAAATTATCTTAATTTTTAGTTCGTTTCATTCAACTTTGATATATGTTTACGTCATCTATCATAGGTTTTCACTCACTTCCCTTCACTTAATCTCTTTCATTTCTTAAAGTTAATATATATTTTTTTTTGTTAATGCTAAAGTTTAGTTTTAGGTCGTTTGTTTTCGCTCACTTTAGTTGTGAACGAAACATTCTCCAACCAACAATTTCGTGACGTCATAACGCGATGTTGCCATTATCGTCTTACACACACACACACACACACACACACACACACACACACACACACACACACACACACACACACACACACACACACACACACACACACACACACACACATATATATATATATCGTATACTTGGGGCGCATGTTCTCTTTAATGCAAACTGAG
>NC_134813.1:11101843-11104343 GCF_046742065.1 Oratosquilla oratoria
AGGAAGAGGAGCAGGAGGAGAAGGAGGAGATGGAGGAGGAGAAGGAGGAGGAGGAGGAGAAGGAGGAGATGGAGGAGGAGAAGGAGGAGATGGAGGAGAAGGAGGAGGAGGAGGAGGAGGAGGAGGAGGAGGAGGAGGAAGAGGAGGAGGAGGAGGAGGAGGAGGAGGAGGAGGAGGAGGAGGAGGAGGAGGGGGAAGAAAAAGGAAGAACATGAGAAGGAGAAATAGGAGGAGAAGTAGAAGGTGGAGGAGGAGAAGGAGGAGGGGGAGGAGGAGGAGAGGGACGAGAAGAAGGTAGAGGAGGAGGAGGGGAGGAGGAGAAATAGGAGAAGAGGGTAGAGGAGGAGGAGGAAAAAGGAAGAACAGGAGGAGGAGGAGGAGGAGGAGGAGAAGGATAACCCTTAATCCAAGGGATTGGCGTTTGAAGAATGAAGTTTCGGTTGGAAGCGTTAATGCATGATTGGGTGTTTGGTTGTGTTGGTGTTAAGTACTGGTGATAGAGTGGATGTTGGTGGTAGAGTGGATGGTGGTGGTAGGTAGAGTAGATGTTGGTGGTAGAGTGGATGGTGGTGGTAGATTGGATGTTGGTGGTAGAGTGGATGGTGGTGGTAGAGTGAGTGTTGGTGGTAGAGTGGATGATGGTGGTAGAGTGTATGTTGATGGTAGAGTGGATGGTGGTGGTAGAGTGGATGTTGGTGGTAGAGTGGATGTTGGTGGTAGAGTGGATGTTGGTGGTAGAGTGGATGTTGGTGGTAGAGTGGATGTTGGTGGTAGAGTGGATGTTGGTGGTAGAGTGGATGTTGGTGGTAGAGTGGATGGTGGTGGTAGAGTGGATGTTGGTGGTAGAGTGGATGTTGGTGGTAGAGTGGATGTTGGTGGTAGAGTGGATGTTGGTGGTAGAGTGGATGTTGGTGGTAGAGTGGATGTTGGTGGTAGAGTGGATGGTGTACTGGCAACAATGAAGTCACTTTCACCATCTCGTACTCCGATAGTGACGGTGAGATTTTCTTTTTATTTTACATTTTTGTGCCACCATAGCGCATTGGTTTCAACCTCGTTTCGCAAGACTCTAGTCCGGATTCGAGTCCTTCAACTCCCGGTAACTGCCACTTGCCCTGGCTCTCGGAGCACATACTATAGGGACAAGGTGTAATAAAAATCGAAATATCTAAGAAGTATTTGTATCTATATACGAAAAAGAGAGAGAGAGAGAGAGAGAGAGAGAGAGAGAGAGAGAGAGAGAGAGAGAGAGAGAGAGAGAGAGAGAGAGAGAGAGAGAGAGAGAGAGAGAGAGAGATAAACAGATAAAGATAGATAGAGAGAAAAAAAGGGAACCATCAATTGAAGGCAAACACGAGGGAATCTGCCTTGAGGTGGAGGAGGAGGAGGAGGAGGAGGAGGAGGAAGAGGAGGAAGAGGAGCAGGAAGAGGGAGAATAAGAGAAGGAAGAGGAGGAGGAGGAGAGAAGGAGGAGGAAGATGAAAAAGAAGTGAAGGAGGAGGAGGAAGAGGGAAAAGAAGCAGAGGAGGAGGGGAGAAGAAGAAGAAAAGGAGGAGAGGTGGATGAGGATGAGGATGAGGAGGAAGAGGGAGAAGAAGAGGAGGAGAAGGAGGTGTTGGATGAGGAGGAAGAGAAGGAGAAGGAGGAAGAAGAGGAGGAGGAAGAGGAGGAGGAGGAAGAAGAGTAGGAGGAAGAAGAGGAGGAGGAAGAAGAGGAGGAGGAAGAAGAGGAGGAGGAAGAAGAGGAGGAGGAAGAAGAGGAGGAGGAAGAAGAGGAGGAGGAAGAGGAGGTACGAGTAAATGGCATAGCCAAATTGCAACCAGAATAAAACGAATAAGTACGATAAAGGTGTATCACCTTCCTCCTCGTCCTCCTCCTCCTCTTCCTCCTCCTCCTCCTCGTCCTCCTCCTCCTCTTCTTCCTCCTCCTCCTCCTCTTTTTTCTCCTTGCAACATCATCGTGTATTCTTCCTTTTGGTTTTTCTTTTTGTTTTGATTTTCTTCCTCCTCCTCCTCCTCCTCACTGACCTCATTTTCTTCTTTGCTTCCTCTTCTTTCGTTTTTCTTTTTGCTTGTCCTCCTTTTCCTCCTTGTCTTTGTTCTCTTTGTTTTCTATATCTTTCTTCTTTCCCTTGGTCCTCCTTATCTTTTCCTCCTCCTCCTCCTCCTCCTCCTCCTCCTCTTTGTCCTCTTTGTGTCTTTTCCTCTTTTTTCCAAGTCCTTCTTGCTTTATTTCTCCTCATTCTTGTCTTCATTCAATTTCAATCTATTATTCAATTCCTCCTCCTCCTCCTCCTCCTCCTCATTTTGTCTCTTATTCTATTTCTCCTCGCCTTTATCTCCTCCTCCACCTCCTCGTCGTCCTCCTCTTCCACCTCTTACTCGTTGTCCTCCTCCTCCTCCTCCTGTCTCAGCTCTTTTCCCCTGACCTTCTTTTCCTAAGAGGATCCTCCTCCTCCTCCTCCTCTCCTGCTCCTCCTCCTCCTGCTCCTCCTCCTGCT
>NC_134813.1:11109343-11111843 GCF_046742065.1 Oratosquilla oratoria
AAACTACCAAGAAATGTGACCATAGAGCTAATGTTGAGATGTCTCGAACCCTACTGCCACGGTCACACGGTCGAGCATTGTCCGCCGGTCACAAAGGCTTTGCTCGACAACGGGCAATTCCAGCGGGCAAACCACCAAACTGTCCGTTCCCGGCGCCATTTGCGGGCCGTGGATGGAGGGCTGATATCGGTGCCAAACGTACGAGGTGAGGTGCGAGCAAATTTAGCAAACCTGCTCAGTACAGACCGCCACTAATCGCTCACTCAATCGCCCGTTGGGAATAGCCCTCTTTTATACACTACTATCTTTTCATTTTCTTACAGACATTCTTCCCCTCCCATAAAAACCGATCCCGCGCAAGCGGGTGGTCTTACCTAGCAAGTCGCAAGTCGCAAGTCGCAAGTAACAAGTCGCAAGTCGCAAGTTGCAAGTCGCAAGTCGCAAGTCGCAAGTAGCAAGTCGCAAGTCGCAAGTAGCAAGTCGCAAGTTGCAAGTTGCAAGTCGCAAGTCGCAAGTCGCAAGTCGCAAGTCGCAAGTTGCAAGTCGCAAGTCGCAAGTTGCAAGTCGCAAGTTGCAAGTTGCAAGTTGCAAGTCGCAAGTTGCAAGTTGCAAGTTGCAAGTTGCAAGTCGCAAGTCGCAAGTCGCAGTACAGACCGAAGTTACCTTACCACCATGTCCGCACCTAGTACTAGTGTATACTGGTCTCGACAAGACACGGTAACATTGATTTATACAGAGTTCACGAATGTTTATGGAATATGAAGTGTTTTGATTACATACATACATACATATACCAAGGCTTTTTCCCCCTTCCAAGGGAGGTAGCCAAAAAGGGAAAGGCATAAAAAACACTCCCACCCATTTCATCCCTAAATACACTCCACACCCCTCCCACCCTTCCTCTCATCTGAGCACCTCCTGGATGACGGGTCATCCCTGAACCCTGCCCACCGCCCTGGGTCAGAAGCAGTGTCGCAAGACACAGTACATCCACAGCAAGGCCGCTTCATTTTAATCGGCGACCCCCCCTCCCCGACCCCCGTAGCACATAAGGAGAGGACGGGGAGAAATCCCTTCGGGCTGCGTCAAAATTTACTCACACATACTACCCCACCCCCCCCGCCCATTCCTCCTCATGCAGTCACAACATCATCCATATACAACCATTCTCCACTCACCTCTGTCTTCCGTCCTCTCCCTTCCTTCCTCAACAGACATTCCCCTCTTCCCCAAAGCCCCCTTCACCCCATCCATCCACCTCATCCTAGGACGTCCCCTCATGTTCACTCCCTCCACATCTGCCTTCCATACCTCTTTTACTAGTCTTTCTTCACTCATTCTTTCCATGTGTCCAAACCATCCTAATATTCTTTCATCAACCCTCTCTCCCAAATCCTTTTTCACCCCTGTTCTCCTCCTCACCTCCTCATTTCTCACTCTATCTAGCCTAGTAACCCCCACCATACTTCTCAGACACCTCATCTCAAACACATTCAAACTCCTTCTCTCTTCTTCTCTTATGTTCCACGTTTCTGCCCCATACAGTGCTGTTGGCACAATCACTCCTTCATACAGTCTCCTCTTCGCATCCATTCCCAAATGTCTATTTTCATTACACTCTTTAAACCACCAAGGCATTTACTCGCTTCTCTCAATCTACATTCTACCTCCACCTTCACTCCACCTTTTCCTGCTACACTTGCACCCAAGTATCTAAAACTATCCACTTCCTCCAGTCGCTCTCCCTTAATGTTCACTTCCAGTCTACTGCCACTTTCACCCCTTGTACATCTCATCACCTTACTTTTACCCACATTTATCTCGCTTTCTTCTATCACATACTCTCCCAAACTCTGCCACCAGCTTCCTCAATCCCTCCTCTGACCCTGCCACAAGCGCAGTGTCGTCCGCAAACAACAGCTGGCTCACCTCCCACTTTTCTCCATTTTCTTTAACCATCTCCAATCCCTGACTCACTACCCTAGCATTCACCTCTCGCACCACCCCATCCATGTATAAGTTGAACAGCCAGGGCGACATAACGCATCCTTGACGAAGTCCCACCTTTACTTCAAACCACTCACTCTCTCCATTTCCAATCCTAACACATGCTCTACTACTCACATAAAAACTCTTGACAGCTCCCAAAAGCTTTCCTCCTATCCCATAAATCTGCATAACCTCCCACAGTGCCTTTCTGTCTACCCTATCATAAGCCTTTTCCAGATCCATAAAAGCCCAAAAAACATCCTTCCCCTTTCCTATAGCTTTCTCACATATCTGTCTTACCACAAAGATCTGATCTACACAACCTCTACCCGTCCTAAATCCACACTGTTCCTCACCAATTACTCCTTCTGTTCCTCTCCTAATCCTCTCAATTAAGATTCTCCCATAAGCCTTCCCTACTACACTCAACAGGCTAATCCCTCTGAAATTACTACATTCACACTTGTCCCCTTTTCCCTTGTAAAGTGGAACTATACAGGCACTACTCCAG
>NC_134813.1:11121843-11124343 GCF_046742065.1 Oratosquilla oratoria
GAGAGAGAGAGAGAGAGAGAGAGAGAGAGAGAGAGAGAGAGAGAGAGAGAGAGAGAGAGAGAGAGAGAGAGAGAGAGAGAGAGAGAGAGAAAGGTTTTATACGAGACTTCTCTTTGGCAAATGGATGATGCAATTTGTAAATTCGAGAATGCATTTAGTGTGTCTTTAGCTGCATGGAAATTTACTCCCTCGCTCTTGCTATATACGATCTAAGACGACATATCATTATCTTTTTATCCATGCTTTATCCATCTGTCTACCTACCTACCTACCCATCTATCTCTCTCTCTCTCTCTCTCTCTATCTATCTATCTATCTATCTATCTATCTATCTATCTATCTATCTATCTATATATATACATATATATCTATATCTATATATCTATATCTATATCTATATATATATATATATATATATATATATGTCCGTGATCGAAATATATGGATATCATCTATTTCATTTCTTCTTATCCAACATAGTGGGTTCTTGTTTATATATATATATCTAGTGGAGTCGTGTAGCTCTAGTGGATTCTTGCCGAAGGTGCCTGCGTCAGGAGGTCGTTAAAAGCGGAAGGTCGAGTCCCCTGCAAAGGAAGAACTAGCGTAGCTGGTGGCTTTTATCAATCAAAAGATAAAAATCTCTGTAAGCTAACTCATATTGAACAGATCTTGTACGAAAGATGAGACGATGCTGAACTCCCGCGCGCGCGTACACACACACACACACACACACACACACACACACACACACACACACACACACACACACACACACACACACACACACACACACACACACACACACACACACAGTACAAAGGATGAAAAAAAAACAACAATAAAATAATATACTACCTCTTATACCATGCACTCTTAAGACAGTTAAGTTCATTGTCAGTAGTGATGGAATTTACTGTGACACTTTGATGACAAACGCTATTAGTCCAGGATGTCATCTTTTCTCTGATCGGGGTCATCAGGGTCCACATCTTCAGAATCCTGCACCGCTAGCAGCCCCTGTGCCCCACGCTTCGTACCAAATCACACGACTTTGTGCCTTATTCTAACTATCACAATGGTCGAATTTCTTTTGGTCGACCCTTTCACAAGACTTTTACACCCTTGAACAATAGGTTGGCGCCTCTAAGTCAAAACCGACAAAATTGAGGGTTGTCCCCCTTCCGTAGCCGTAGCCTCACACACACACACACACACACACACACACACACACACACACACACACACACACACACACACACACACACACACACACACACACACACACACACACACACACACACACACACACACACACACACACACACACACACACACACACACACACACACACACACACACACACACACACATATATGTATATATATGTATGTATGTATGTGTGTGTGTGTGTGTGTGTGTGTGTGTGTGTGTGTGTGTGTGTGTGTGTGAAATTCGCTAGTGGACAGCGACATCAGTCATATACTTTTTATGGCTGTCGCGCATAGGACATGAACCTACTGCTCTGAGGCCATGAGGCTACCGAGACAGTGCCTTAACCCGCTCGGCTACAGGAGGTACAAAAATCTTTGAACTCGGAAGGCTACTGGTTCCCGAGATTAGGAAAGATCGCTGTCTGCGACCCCATTTCCTTTTCAACAGAGATCCGACCCCAACTCGTACCAGGGGGTAAGGACCGAAACTAATCTCTTTCACGCTTCGCCATTATAAGTATGTGAAAAATTCTCTAGTGGGCAGCGGCATCAATCAGGTATTTTCTATGCCCGTCGCGCATAGGATTCGAACCTATCCCTGCTACGTGCTGAGGTCTGGTGAAAAAGGAAATTGGGCCGCAGGCAGCGATCTTTCATATATATATATATATATATATATATATACATATATATATATATATATATATATATATATATATATATATATATATATATATATACTGTATATATATGGCCGTCGCGCATAGGATTCGAACCTACCCCTGCTACGTGCTGAGGTCTGGTGAAAAAGGAAATTGGGCCGCAGGCAGCGATCTTTCGTTTTATATATATATATATGTATATATATATATATATATATATATATATATGTATATATATATATATATATATATATATATATATATAACATACCTAAACCATATATTAATTTCTCTTTGTTTAGGATTTGGCGCTTTCACACATATATATATATATATATATATATATATATATATATATATACATATGTATATATATACATATATATATATATATATATATATATATATACTCGTATCTATATAATATATATGTATATATATTATATATATATATATATATATATGAATATATATACAGTATATATATCAACTGAGAAGACGAAGGATAACAAGATGGAATTTGAAATGAAAATAGAGAAAAAATGAAACTTTAAGAAATATAAAAGCAGCAATGGGGTTATAGGTAGCAATTAATTAGACACTATATTACTATTGCAGTTCGTC
>NC_134813.1:11133093-11138093 GCF_046742065.1 Oratosquilla oratoria
GGGAATGGAGGAGAAGAAGGTAAAATTGGAGGAGAAAATGGAGAATGAAATCTGTTGTTGGTGAATCAGAGGTTCAAGTATTCTGCAGTTCTTTTTTTATTTTATTTTTCTTCCTTTCTCTTCGTCTTTCTCTTTCTAATATTCTTTTCTTTTTATCGCGTTTTGTCCTTTCTTTTCTTGTTCTCTCTTTCCCCATCACTTAATTCTTCTGCTCCTCTTCTTTTTCTTCTTCCTCCTTCTCCCAAATCTTCTGCTTTTCTTACCTTTTTCCTTCTCATCATTCTTTATTTTCTACTTTCTATTCCACTTTGTCTTTATTTTTTTTCTTTGCTTTTCTATTCCACTTTGTCTTTATTTTTTTCTTTGCTTTTCCCATTTCTCCTCTTTCTTTGAGCCCCTCTCCTCCCCTTTATTTTCATATTTTTCTCTCTTCCTTTCTTCTATTTCTTCCTACTTCCCTCTCTCCCTCTTTCTTTTCTTCTCCCTGTGATCCTACTCTTTCTCCTCCTTTCTTTAACCCTCCACCTCCTCTTTCTCCTCCTTCTTCCCTTCTTCCTCCTCTTTCTTCCATCAACCCTTCTCCTCGTTTATCTCCTCTTTCTCCTAATTCTACTTTTTTCAATCTTCGTTGATCTTTCCTCCTCCTCACCCATCTCCTTCTCCCCTTTCTCCTCCTCATTTCTTCACTTTTCCTCATTCTCCTCTTTTGTTCTTCTCTTTTTCTTCATTGACCTCCAATTTCTCCTCCTCTTCAGACCCTCTCGATATTTTTTCGAAGACTTCCAGCCTCTCCTGAAGACCGTCGCTGTTTTTTCCTTGAAGAAAATTTCTTCTTTCTTCAGATTCTCCAAAACGGTGACGCTTTTTATATTCTTTATTTAAAGACCCTCCCCCCCTTTTTTTTTTTTACTATACGGGGTCTCGGTCGATAAAGACCCCTTTCAGATTGAGGTGACCGACCCTCAGCTGAATAAAATCGTCTAGCGGCTGTTTATGTGATCCATACAGTGCGGCACCTGTTGAAGAATCGATGCCTCGCCATTCAGCTGTTAATTTTCTCTTTCTCTTTTTCTAATCTATCTCACTTTCCACGTTTTCTATGATCCCTTCCGGTACATGGAGATCAGATCTCGACTCATAACTACATAGTCCAGGGTTCGATTCTCAACGGCAACAGCATTTTTTTTTTCTTTTTACAGTTTCATTCGAAGTAAAGCGTTTCCCAGTATAAGTTCCTGTATGACAACGTTCTTGTGGGGGGGGGGGGTGTTACCATATGTTTTCCAGTTGTTAAAGTGTTCATTTTCGATGCTTTATTTTCTTTATTTATCAATTTTTCCGCATTTCTACATATTTCATTCATATGTGTGTGTGATTCGCCATGGTCTTGGATTACGTGTTGGACTCGTGATCGACAGCTATTTCCCTTCCGGAAAAGAGGTCAGAGCTCATATATGACTGATCTATATAATGCTCAACTTACACGCACCCCCCCAACTCCCCACCCACGGGAGTTGGAGTAACGATTCGCAGCGCAGTGATACTTAAATTATTTTAACCCTGGGCGGGATTCGAACCCGGATCACCGTAGTGACAGCCGGGAACTCTACCACCTGCGCCATCGAGAGAGAGAGAGAGTGTGTGTGTGTGTGTGTGTGTGTTTACATGTGTGGGTACATATGTGCGTGTGCGTGTGTATGTGAATGTGCGTGGGAGCGTACATGCGTGTGTACATTATGTGCGCGCGCGCGCGCGCGTGTGTGTGTGTGTGTGTGTGTGTGTGTGTGTGTGTGTTTACATGTGTGTGTACATATGTGCGTGTGCGTGTGTATGTGAATGTGCGTGGGAGCGTACATGCGTGTGTACATTATGTGCGCGCGCGTGTGTGTCTGCGTGTGTGTGTGTGTGTGTGTGTGTGTGTGTGTGTGTACGACCCATCCTTATCTCCCATGTTTAGTCTGTTTCTGTATAATTTATTGATTTTTCAATAATAGCCCCCTTGTATCCTTCGCCCATACCTCATTCTAATTCCCCCCCAGAGTGTATACAGGAAGTGAGGGAAGAGGGGGGGGGTAGCATCGCTTTAGGAGCTCCAGCCCCCCCCACCCCCACCCCTCCCCTTTATACACATACTGAAGGGGAGATTAGATAAAGCGAGATATGAAATTTAACAGAATAAAAAGATAAAAGATAATATTCTCTTCCTGATGTCGTCAAAGCTTACAAACATTTTTTGTTTAGCTGTTTTTTGAAGATTTCTGTCAATAGTCTTCAAAAAGAGAAATTGAGCGTGGGAGAGAGGGAGAGAGAGAGAGAGAGAGAGAGAGAGAGAGAGAGAGAGAGAGAGAGAGAGAGAGAGAGAGAGAGAGAGAGAGAGAGAGAGAGAGAGAGAGAGAGAGAGAGAGAGAGAGAGAGAGAGAGAGAGAGAGACAGAGAGAGAGAGAGAGAGAGAGAGAGGAAGGAGAGAGAGAAAGAGAGAGAGAGAGAGAGAGAGAGAGAGAGAGAGAGAGAGAGAGAGAGAGAGAGAGAGAGAGAGAGAGAGAGAGAGAGAGAGAGAGAGAGAGAGAGAGAGAGAGAGAGAGAGAGAGAGAGAGAGAGAGAGAGAGAGAGAGAGAGAGACGCTCTTCGTTCTTCGAGAGTACATTTGTTCTTTGTTCTTCGAGACGTTCTATATTCTTCGAGAGCCCACTGGATCTTTATTCTTTTCCATTATTTGTTCTCCTTTTTTGTTCTTCGTAACAGTCCTCGTTCTTCGAGAACTCATTCGTTCTTCTTTCTCCAAGAGCCTACTTGTTCTTCGTTCTTCGAGACAATTCTTTGTTCTTTGAGAGCTCATTCTTTTTTTTGTTTTTCTTCGTACTTCGTCCTCCGAGACGTTCTTTGTTCTTCGTTCTTTTTCGTTCTTGTTTGTTCATCGAGAGCTCATTCGTTTTTTTTGTTCTTCGTTCTTCTTCTTTCATCTTCTTCGTGCTGTGTTCTCCGTTATTCGTTCTTTTTCCGTTCTTCTTCTTCGTTCTTCTTTGCTCCTCTTCCCCGTTCTTCGTTCTTCTTCCCCGTTCTTCGTTCTTCTCCATTCTTCGTTCTTCTTATCCATTCTTGGTTCTTGGTGCTTCGAGGAACCCAAGAGGGACTAGGATCTGCTCATTACGACAATGGGACTCAAAATCTCCCACAGGCTCCTGGCGACCTCATAAACCCGAGGATGTAATGGGATGTTACATAAGAGGAGGACTTAATGCGGGCGAGAAATACCTTGATGGTGATTTCTTCGTTTAATTAAGAATAAGATCTGGCGATTACAGGTTGGGATGTCAGATGAGATAAGGTTTTCCACCTGGGCTAACTTTCTGTCAAGTCCTTAATCTAGGCAGTCCTATCTACAACGGGCGCAGCCATTCGTTAATAAAGGCGAGAGGTAAGGGAGATGTGTATGGGGGTTGGTTATATGGTTGGTGGGCGTTGTTAGATATGGCGTATATATATTAAGTTACGGTAATGTAATTGGGTTAGGTATGAGAAAGGGTTCATTGGATATCCCTGGTGACATTAGGCATCTCGTGTTGGTGATGCTGCGGGAGCGTCCTATTTGTCTTACGTTGACTAAGGCGAGTACCATCTCCCATGTGTGTGGGTCACGTGCATGGTTGGTGATGGTTAGTGAGGGTTACAGAGGGCTCGCTCTGCCTTTGGAGCCGAGGACGAGCTTTTATGAGCCTTGCGGTACTTTGTCCTTGAGTGTGGAGAACTTAATTGAGCAACAATTCTCAAAGCTAAGTTCCCTTAAGGTTGTTGTTTGCTTTTCATTACCCGTTCATGATATCTTAGAAAACTTAGATCACGGTTCTCATTTTTTTTTCAACCAAGGACCCTTTTTATGACAGAAAATTAATCGAGGAGTCCCTCACATAGCCGGTGGACACAAAAGGGAGACATACACAAACAAAAGATAAAAAACAACAAAAAACATAATCACGGAAATAATCAATATATAAAAAATAACAGAAACAAGAGTATTTTTTACTCGAAGACTCCTGATGGCCGTTGGATGTATGTACACAGCTGGTGCTAACATTCCACCAGTGGTGACAGATGGTTCTCACAGACCCCGTGGGAAAGGGCCGAGGTCTATGGACCCCTGAGGTGAAAGGGCCAAGGTCTACGGGACCCATGAGGGTCTACGGGACCCCCGAGGGTCTACAGGACCCATGAGGGTCTATGGACCCCTGAGGGTCTATGGACCCCTGAGGGTCTACGGGACCCCTGAGGGTCTACGGGACCCCTGAGGGTCTATGGACCCCTGAGGGTCTATGGACCCCCGAGGGTCTATGGACCCCTGAGGGTCTATGGACCCCTGAGGGTCTATGGACCCCTGAGGGTCTATGGACCCCTGAGGGTCTATGGACCCCTGAGGGTCTATGGACCCCTGAGGGTCTATGGACCCCTGAGGGTCTACGGGACCCCTGAGGGTCTATGGATTCCACCTTGAGAACCCATGACTTAGAAGAAGAAAGAAGGGTGAGGAGCCTACGCCAGGAGGTGCTGAGCAGCTGTGTCCGAAGCCGTCACCTTTGTCCAATGATGCGCTTTCGGGACTCTTGGGACAGGAAATCAATAGTCACTGTCGGGAATCGGAGAGGATTGCGGGACTCGAACCCACAACTAAGTGAATGCGAGAACAGCATGGTTCCGATTACGCTAACAGCGCGCTTAGGTAGCTTAGGGCCTGAAATTAACCACAGGTTAATGAGATCAGGTGACGGAAAAGAATTCTGGGCCTCAGTGAGTTGAATTAACGTTAATGAAATTTCGATTACCTCTTTCATGCGGGCGTAAACATTTACATATTTTATTCTGGTTGCCGACAGGCAATTCTGTTTAGCTAAGGAACTCCTTCACGTTCTGTATTTGAACTAATTTCAGGCGATTTCATTCAGCTCATGTGTAGACCACGAAATGAAGTAAATCTAGCGGATAAGACCCATGATTAAGTAATAATTCAT
>NC_134813.1:11143093-11150593 GCF_046742065.1 Oratosquilla oratoria
AAAAAAAAAAAACAAAAAAAAAAAACAGTGTGAACGTGTGAACGGGGTATTTGGGGTTTAACCAACGTGTTCGACAACCAAACACCCCGTTCACACGTTCACACATCACTTTAAACACGTGTCTGTCGAACCACGTTCGACGAACCGTCGGACCGTATAGACGCCCTCTAACACTAATACTAAGAATCTTAATCCCACTCCTCCTTTCTCCCTCCTTCTCCTCCTGTCTGTCTTCTTGTTTCCTATTCCTCCTTAATCCCCCACCTCTTCTTCCTCCTCCTCTTTCTTCTTTTTTCTATTCCTTCTCCTTCTACGCTTTCTCCTACTTTTCCTTCTCCTCCTCCTCTTTTGTTTTCTTTCCCTCTTCCTCCTATTTCTTATCCTTCTCTTCTACTTCATTTTTTTCTATTCCCCCTCATTCTAATCACCTCCTCCATTTTCAATTCATTTGCCTCTTCCTCCTACTTCCCCTCTTCCCTTCCCTCTTCCTCTCTCCTCTTCCTCCTACTTCCCCTCTTCCCTCCCCTCTTCCTCTCTCCTCTTCCTCCTACTTCCCCTCTTCCCTCCCCTCTTCCTCTCTCCTCTTCCTCCTCCTCCTCTTGGTAAACGACCGTGTAGGAGGAGGGGCAATGTTCTTGGAGAGTCCCCCGAGATGCTCAAACTTCCTGAAGCTTCTGCCGAACGGCCTTCGATGGCCTCCCGGTCTTCGGAGGCTTCTTTGGCGGACGGAAGGCGATGGCTCATCAGGTGCCTCTCGTGGGAGATTTCGTCAAGAGGACTCTCTCCTCTCTCTCTCTCTCTCTCTCTCTCTCTCTCTCTCTCTCTTTTTGAGTCAGTAAGTCTCTATGGGAAGGATAGTATTTGGATTAATCCAAAGACACATTGGCTCATTCAAAAACACACACACACACACACACACACACACACACACACACACACACACACACACACACACACACACACACACACACACACACACACACACACACACACACACACACACACACACACACACTCATACTCACACAAACAGTTTTCAATTCCTTTATGGATTTAACTTGGGCCATATTAGCTTCTAACCTATTCCAGGATTTAATGCATCTATATGCAAAGCTGTTTATATATGCATATATATATATACACATATATATATATATATATATATATACATGTGTGTGTGTGTGTGTGTGTGTGTGTGTGTGTGTGTGTATGTGTGTGTGTGTGTGTGTGTGTGTGTGTGTGCGTGCGTGTGTGTGTGTGTGTAGAAGTTTAAAGATGATTGAATACCTAAAACCCAAGGAACGCACACAATGCCTTCATTGAGCGCCTGAGGAAGAAGAAAAGAAAACAAAAAAACAAAACAAAAAAAAGCGAAGAACGATGTATACTTGAAGACCATCCCCCCCCCCAAAAAAAAAAAAAAAGTATATACGAGCTACGCCGGATAGCGAGTACATTGTTATCCAACACCGAAGAAGAAGAAGAAAAAAAAAAAAAGGAATAAAGAAGAGTGTAGATGAGGGGAAACCTCGATTCTTGGAACCGTCCAATGCGAGTTCACAAAATGAGTTCACAGAGTTCTTAACAGAGTTATGAACAAATGAACAAACATTGACATACCCTAACCCCTTTCCGAACCGGGGGGAGGGGGGAGGGGCTGGGGGTAGAACTTGTTGCATTTGATCACACTGCCGTCAGGCGATTTTATTACCAGTCCGTGCGTTGGTGGCGTAATCGGAGGCGTGCTACTCTCGCACTCTCTTAGTTCTGGGTTCGAATCCCGCACTCCTATGCAATTTCTCCAACTCCCATGCAGTGACTGGCACCTGGTCCAACAGTCCCCCAAAGCGCATGATAGGGCTAAGGTGACGGCTTCGGCCGCAGTTACTTTGCACCTCAGCTCCTCCTGACGTACGCTCCTCGTCACCTGTGTAAGAACTTCTCTGGTGATGATAGGAACGTGTTACTATCAAACGCCAGACGACTTTATTCGGTTGTATGTTTTCCATCTGGTTCAGGTACAGCCGAATTCAAAAGTTCGACGACAATGTTGCTTCCTCTGTACGATAGCAGAACTTTGTAAACATTTCGATTAAACAAGATTATTTTATTAATAGCGCTAAATATGAATAAAAATAAATAAATAAACAAACAAATAAACACGTAATATATATACATATATGTATATATGCTAATAAGAACACGGGTACGTGTGTTCAGTTATGCAAAGTAGACCACTTGGAAAAAGAAACTAACGAAGCAGAGCGCTTTCGTATATTACATATGCATATATATATGCATATGTATATATACATGTATATATACATGTATATATATGTATACATATGTATATATATATACATATATATATACATATATATCAAAAATAGCACAAGACAGATATTCTCTGGTTGTAGAGGAACAGACCACGGGGCCGTTGACGGACTTTTGAACCACTCTGTACTATAGAATCCTATCAACCCCTTTTAACCTTAGATCCACAATTTACACATTTCATTCCATATAAGGAGAGAAGACGTTTATTTCTAATTACTTTATTTTGGCTAACGCCAGATGAATTTGTTGAGCTAAGAGGAGTCCAAGGTAACAAAAAGCGCCAGAAAGAATAAAATATATAAAGTCTGCCACGGCATTGAAAATATTAGGGCAGGAAGAATGAGCGAGACGAGGTTATAAGGATGATTTGCTATGTACAAATCACAGTAAAATCATTGTGGTTAGGGGGTTAAGGTGTGGTTAAGTCTGAACGCCATTTTGTCGCAGCCCGAAGGGATCTCACCCCGTCTTCTCTATTTTCAGCCTTGCTGTGGGTGTACTGTGTCTTGCTGCATTGCTTCTGACCCAGGGCAGTGGGCGGGATACAGGGATGACCCGTCATCCACCAGGAGCTAAGATGGGAGAGGGGGGTAGGGTTGTGGATTGGAGTGGAATAAGTGGAAGTGGAGTGGGTGGAAGTGGAATGGGTGGAAGTGGAATGGGTGGAAGTGGAATGGGTGGAAGTGGAATGGGTGGAAGTGGAGTGGGTGGAAGTGGAATGGGTGGAAGTGGAATGGGTGGAAGTGGAATGGGTGGAAGTGGAATGGGTGGAAGTGGAATGGGTGGAAGTGGAATGGGTGGAAGTGGAATGGGTGGAAGTGGAATGGGTGGAAGTGGAATGGGTGGAAGTGGAATGGGTAGAAGTGGAATGGGTGGAAGTGGAATGGGTGGAAGTGGAATGGGTGGAAGTGGAATGGGTGGAAGTGGAATGAGTAGGAGTGGAGTGGCTGGGAGTGGAATGAGTAGGAATGGAGTGGGTGGGAGTGGAATGGGTGGAAGTGGAATGGGTGGAAGTGGAATGGGTAAAAGTGGAATGGGTGGGAGTGGAATGAGTAGGAGTGGAGTGGGTGGGAGTGGAATGTGGAATGGATGGGAGTGGAATGGGTGGAAGTGGAATGGGTGGAAGTGGAATGGGTGGAAGTGGAATGGGTGGAAGTGGAATGGGTGGAAGTGGAATGGGTGGAAGTGGAATGGGTGGAAGTGGAATGGGTGGAAGTGGAATGGGTGGAAGTGGAATGGGTGGAAGTGGGTAGGTGTCTTTTGAATTGTCTACCTCCCTTACAAGAGGGGAAAAGCCCTTGGTATATAGATAGATAGCTAGGTAGATAGACAGATATATAGAAAAATCTTCCTTTATGGATGATGAGAAAACGAAGTTAAAAAAAACACAAAACAAAATAAATAAAATAAAATGAATAAATGATTAAATAGTTGAATAGATGAACTGATAAATAGATAAGGGAATGAATTAGTAAATAGGTAAAGATAAAACATATGAAGAAATAAGGTTAGGAAAATAAGTAAATAAACAAGATAATACAGAAATAATGATAGTTTAGAAAATAAGAAAACAAACGAATATAGAAATAATGTTTATAATTAAGAAAAAAAAATATGTAGAAGTAATTAATGAACAAGGGAATGTACGTATAATAATCATTTAAAGTTAACAAAACAAGTAAATTAGCAAGAGGATGTAGTGATAATAATAACAATTATTTTGCGTAAAGAAAAATTAATAAACAAGAGGAATTAGGAATAAGAATAATTAGATTAAAGAAAATAAGTAAATAAATAAGAGAATGCTGTGATGATAATTATTCAGAGTAAAGAAACATAAATAAGCAAGAGGAATTAGGAATAAGAATAATTAGATTAAAGAAAATAAGTAAATAAATAAGAGAATGCTGTGATGATAATTATTCAGAGTAAAGAAACATAAATAAGCAAGAGGAATTAGGAATAAGAATAATTAAATTAAAGAAAATAAGTAAATAGATAAGAGAATGCAGTGATGATAATTAATTATCCAGAGTAAAGAAACATAAATAAGCAAGAGGAATTAGGAATAAGAATGATTAAGGAAGAGAAAATAAGTAAATAAACAAGAGGATACTGACGGAGGAACAAGGCATGTTTATTTGATTCATTCGAGTCTGCCTCCAACCCAACTCGCCGCTTCAACACAGCGACGCACTTCTGTGATTTCATTCTGGTTAAATAACAGACGATTTTATCCGATGGAGGGCCGGGCTTTGGCTCAAAAGGGGTCACGACCCCTGAGGACTCCTTTCACGTCTGAGTCCGCCTTGTTGGTTGTATGAAAACTGTCTGTTCTTAGCCAGAATTAACGCAATAAAGTGGGTTACCGTATTAAGTGCTTAAAGCTGAGGGACGTTGGATTTCTGTGTAGACTCTCTTATACAAATGTTTGTGTACATGTGGAGTTAAACACAGGTGATACAACACGGAGGAAGGTGTATTGGCATACGCGCGTGCACACACACACACACACACACACACACACACACACACACACACACACACACACACACACACACACACACACACACACACACACACACACACGACTCGGTGGCGCAGTTGGTAGAGCGCTGGACTGGGAAGTACGATAGTGCTCGCAGTACCCAGTTCGAATCCTGCCCAGGGCCGAAATTATTTCGGTATCGCTGCGCTTCGGGTCGTTACTCTGACTCTCGTGGGCGGGGAGTTGGGTGTGTGTGTGTGTGTAAGGTCATAGTATTACCCATAGATCGGACCTACGAGCTCTGAGCTCTCTTCCAGGAGGGAAATAGCTGTCGATTACGAGTCCAACACGTGATCCAAAGACCAGGTGAATACACACACACACACACACACACACACACACACACACACACACACACACACACACACACACACACACACACACACACACACACACACACACACACACACACACACACACACACACACACACACAACTCGTGGCGCAGATGGTAGAGTTCCCGGTTGCCAGTACGGAGGTCCGGGTTCGATCCCGCCCAGGGTTGAAATAATTCAGTATCGCTGCGCTGCAGGTTGCTACTCCAACTCTCGTGGGGGGGGGGAGTTGGGTGTGTGTGCGTGTAAGGTCACAGCATTACCCATAGATCGGTCATACACGAGCTCTGAGCTCTCTTCCGGAAGGGAAATAGCTGTCGATCACGAGTCCAACCCGTGATCCAACTCGTGGCGCAGATGATAGAGTTTCTGGCTGCCACTATGGAGGTCCGGGTTCGATCCCACCCAGGGCTGAAATAATTCAGTATCGCTGCGCTGCGGGTCGTTACTCCAACTCTCGTTGGCGGGGAGTTGGGGGTGCGCGTGCTAGGTCACAGCATTACCCATAAATCGGTCATATACGAGCTCTGAGCTCTCTTTCGAAAGGGAAATAGCTGTCGATCATGAGTCTAACATGTGACCATGGTGAATCACACACACACACACACACACACACACACACACACACACACACACACACACACACACACACACACACACACACACACACACACACACACACACACACACACACACACACACACACATGCACACATACACTCCCCACACACAGACACACATATACACACAATATGCACCTCTTCATTTGTATATATATCTTTTATCGTTTTATCGCTTCCCCGTTCTTTTCCTTTATTCTCTTTCTCTCTCTCTCTCTCTCTCTCTCTCTCTCTCTCTCTCTCTCTCTCTCTCTCTCTCGCTGCCTCACTCTCCTTCGTCCATTACACTTCTCTATATCAAATTAACATTCTCTCTCATCTTTCATTAAGTCCTAAGATGATTTTCCTTGAACTTCCCGAATTAATGCTTTCACTTCGAATTTCTCCTTTATGCTTCCTTGAACTCAGTCGCACTGAAGGAATTACATAATGATTCTTCGTGATGCGGTAACAGCCCAAACATATCTACTAATGGCTCTCGAATAAGACCCTGAGTGCTCACATCGTGCTATGCCTCGCTGTCTTGATCATTTATGGCTTCATCCCGGACATGGCCCCAATTTATGTTCATTCGTTTCAGACTTTATGTGAATAGACAAGTTTTGGTGGTATGGGAAAGTAAACGTACACGTAAATACGCTTACACGCACACACACACACACACACACACACACACACACACACACACACACACACACACACACACACACACACACACACACACACACACACACACACACACACACACATATATATATATATATATATATATATATATATATATAGTACGTACACGCGTGAGAACATAATTCTTCCATGAATTATGCACATGCACGCGAAATAGAAGTCAAACATATTATCCCATCTCATTACTTGCTTTTTTACGACTGATGTGTAAAGTAATGAGGATAGCACACCTGGTCCTCGGTCTTAATAGTGTCACTGAGTGTCAATAGAGTGTCACTCTATCCTTTCTCAAGAGTGCTGGACTGAGGCCCAAAACCGGTCACAACCGCTGAGGACCTCTTTCATGTCGGAGTCCGCCATTTTAAATATATCAGATTCGTTTGTTCTTAACAATGCTGAGCTACGGACTATCATAAGTCCTTGTTAACAATGGGTATCTACAGAAAGAATTAGAAGGTTTGGAGGTTACGCCAGGAGGCGCTGAGTAGCTGCGGCCGAAACCATCACCTCTGTCCTATGAACTTGTACTGTTGGGGCAGGTAATAGTCACTGCTGAGAATTGGAGAGAAGTGCGAGATTCGAACTCACAACTAAGTAAATGCAAGACCATCAAGCTTCCGATGACGCCACCAACAAAAAGTAGAGGAAACAATACAGTGATATTTAGAATTTTTTTGGGGACAAGATTCCTCACCACGAGAAGAATTTCGCAGCACTGCCCTTTGCTACAAGAATCTTATGTCATCCGAATGCAAAAAAAAAAAAAAAAAAAAAAAAAAAAAAAAAACAAACCAAAAAAAAAAAAAAAACACAAAAAAAAAAAAAAAAAAAAAAAAAAAAAAAAAACTATGACCACAACCGACCCTGACAACCATCTGAATTTTGTTATATATTAAAGAATAAAAGCATGAGAAACAGCGGATATATATATATATACATATATATATATGTATATATATACATATATATATAT
>NC_134813.1:11160593-11163093 GCF_046742065.1 Oratosquilla oratoria
AGAAGAAAGATGTGGTGAAGGAGAAGAATGGGGAACAGGGAGATGATTAAGGAAATAGAGGACGAGGAAGAGAGGGGAGAGAGAAGAAAGGAGGAGGAGGAGGAGGAGGAGGAGCAAGAGAAGGAGGAGAAAGAGGAGGAGGAGGAGGAGGAGGAGGAGGAGGAGGAGGAGGAAATGAGAATTCCCGGGTGACTTGAGAGAATGGATGCTTCCACTGAAGAAGACGTGAAGCGCTTAAGAGGAGGAGGAGGAGGAGGAGGAGGAGGAGGAGGAGGAGGAGGAGGAAAAAGAGTGATTGAGGAAGAAGGAGAAAAATGAGGGAGAATGGTGGAAGAGAGAATATATGAATGTGCACACACACGCACACACACACACACACACACACACACACACACACACACACACACACACACACACACACACACACACACACACACACACACACACACACACACACACACACACACACACAAAGGATTACAAAGGCGGAGCATGCCGACAGGAGACCTTTTGATCCATATCTAGGTCGGATGCGAAATTATAAAAAATCATATTAATAATAAAATAATAAATAAAAACTATGATAATGTAAATAACAAATAAAATACATAAATAAATGCATAGGTATAGTTAAATAATAAAGAAACAGATAAATAGTAAATAATAATTAATTGACATATAACTAATGATAAATGAAAATCACAGACAAATGACAACAAAACAAAAACAAAAAATATAAGATAAATTATAATCATTACAGCATCTTACTTAGGTATTTATCTAAATGATTCTTAAAGCTTCGAACTGAACTACATTGCACTACCTGTGCAGGAAGTTTATTCCATTCATTAACTACACGGTTGGCAAAGTTGTTTCTACCTACTTCCAAATTGAATCTATTTCCGGACAGTTTGAGACCATTGTTTCTTGTCTGATTCTCATTCAATGTAAAAATTTGGTCACTTTTGATGTTGTCAATTCCCTTTAGAATTTTAAAGACCTGTATCAAGTCACCTTTGAGTCTACGCTTTTTTAGGGAAAACAGATTCATATGTTTTAGTCGATTTTCGTATGATTTATTTTTGATATTTGGAATCAGTTTTGTGGCTCGCCGTTATACTTTTTCTAGTCTGTCAATGTCTTTAATGAGATTCGGTGACCATACGGAAACAGCATATTCCAAATGTGGACGAACTAACGATTTATATAGCTTGTTAATGATGGACTTTTGAAATCAAAAGATCGCGCAATCAGTCCTAGAATCTTATTTGCTTACTCAGAGGCTGAAATACACTGCTTGGATGATTTGAGATCGTTACTGATAATTACACACACACACACACACACACACACACACACACACACACACACACACACACACACACACACACACACACACACACACACACACACACACACACACACACAAAAAATATATATATATATATATATATATATATATATATATATATATATATATGTATATATACAATGTATATAATGGGGGACATCTTCCCTCCTACTGTCTGTTTCACTACAAGACTCAAGTCTTTAGGCATCTCCTGGGACACCAACAGCAGTCCTACGTAAAAGGGTGATCCTTGGGTGAGGCGGCCATCCCACGCACTCACTAATAAAATCACGTGACGGCAGCCAGTGACTACAATCGTTTGTCGACCGCTAGAATAAACGACTGAGGTCGAAAAACGAAGCGAAATGCTTAAAGAAAGATTCACGGATATTAAGAGGAAGAAGACGACGATGAAGAAGAAGAAAAGAAGACGACAAGAAAAGGGTTAAAAAAAGAAGAAGAGGAAAAAGGAAAGTAACAAAAAGAAGATGAGAAAGAAGAGGAAGATGAAGAAAAAGATGATGATGACGAAGAAGAAGAAAGAAGAAAAACAAGAAGAGGAAGAAGAAGATAAGAAGAGGAGAAAAAGACGACAAAGAAGATGAAAAGAAAAAGAAGATGAAAAAAAGACGAAGAAGACGAAAAAGAGGAAGATGAAGAAGAAGATGATGATGAAAAAATAATAAAAAATATAAAGAGCAAAAAAAAGAAGAATGAAAAGAAAAGGGAGAAAGAGAACAAAAAGAAGAAGAAAAAGAAGAAGAAGAGGAAGAAGAGGAAGATGAAGATATTGAAGACGAAGAAGAAGAATAGGATGAAGAAGAAGAAGATGAAGACGAAATTAGAAGAGGAACAAGAAGAAGAAGACTGAGAAGAAGAAGAAGGATAAGAAGAATGAGAGGAAGAGGATGATGAAGAAGAAGAAAAGAAGGAGAAGAAGAAGAAGAAGAAAAAAAAAAGAGGAGAGGGAAGAAAAAGACGAGGAGGAGGAAGGACAAGAGGATTCGAAGATTTTTTTTTGGTAGAAATTAGTAGCAGACGAAGAAGAAGAAAAAGAAAATGAAGAAGAATTTGTGAAAAAGTAGTATAAGAAGTCACGAAGGAGAAGAAAAGAAAAGAACAAAGATCAAAGTGAAAGAAAGAGAGAGA
>NC_134813.1:11188093-11198093 GCF_046742065.1 Oratosquilla oratoria
ATGATGATGATGATGATGATAATAATGATGGAGATGATGATAATATTGATTACTATGATAGTGATAAATATGAAAATGATAATGACGACGACGAAGACGACGACGACGACGATGATGATGATGATGATGATGATGATGATGATGATGATGATGATGATGATGAAATAATAATGATGATAATACTGCTGCTGAGATGATGACGATGATGATGGCATCCAACTCTAATCACAAATGAAACCAAAGTTTCCACAATCTCTCAAAGAAAGATACGACTGGGAACCCCGGCGCTTGTCGCTGCCAACTCTCAGAAGTAAAATTGGATCATAACTTAAAAAAAAAAAAAAAAAAAAAAAAAAAAAAAAAAAAAAAAAAAAAAAAAAAAAAAAAAAAAAAAAAAAAAAAAAAAAAAATCCCAAACTTCAGAATTCATGGCAAAAGCTTCAGATGTTACCACTTTGGATGACAAAGACAGAGTGCCGACCTTCTTTAACAAGTGTGAGGCCAGAGTGGATTTTTTTTTGTTTTCTTAAGTGATTCTAGATTAGTTTTGGACTAGATTGTGGAAAGGTTTGATCCACACTCTGGAGGCGACGTGATTAGTGGAACAAGTATTGGAAGCGATGCGAATAGCGAAGCAGCTATAGTTTGCTTCGTTCTACGGATTTACTCTAGTAAATCGTAGCCAGTTGTCTTGTTCAGAGCCAGTCGAGATCTGCGCTAAGAAGCAAGGCGACTGACCACAAAGGCTGTGACGGTTGCCTCTACACCAATTTTTGGTCGTAGAGTAATATTTATAATACGACAGAAATAGGTATTTACATGGTTGAGTGATACACTCAATATTAAATGAAAATATCTACAATTATAATACATAGAAAGAACATGGCATATTTTGATAATTCATGGTGAAAAAATAAAATATAACGATTGTTCTTTCTGTAGACGTACGCTTCTCAACGGTCGTATCGTTGGCGGACCAGGTGTTCCTAAGGGTCAAGGTCAGGTTGACCTAATTACAGTTAAGTTGCCTCTGGCTGGGTTCTGGTTAGACCTGACGCTCAACAGAAGTTTGGTGCTGCTGCTGCGAAGTACGCGACGTCATATGCTCGATATTTCTTCTCGTAGTGCGTACCAAGGTCTATATAGTATAGGTCAACCCACGCGGAGGTTCCAAATACCCAGCGGGGGAAGTGGGGGGTTAGTGACGTCACTGGGTGCAGTCGGCGTGATCTGTCAGGTGTCTCTCTCCTCCTACCCCCCTCCCCATGGCTCCCGTTCTCTCTCTCTCTCTCTCTCTCTCTCTCTCTCTCTCTCTCTCTCTCTCTCTCTCTCTCTCTCTCGGCCTTACTCTCGCTCTCTTTTTCTACTCCCGCTCTCTCTCTCTCTTATAATAATAATTAGTATTACTACTATTATTAACTTTAATTGGAGATCTGTCTCCCCAGACGGGCATAGGGAGACAGATCTTCAGATGAGCACCTCTGGGGAGGTAGGTCTTCACATGATCCCAGGGACTTGACATGACTTTAGATGCGAATATAACCCCGCCTTCGGATCTGACCTGGGGACAGCTGTGCAAGGTCACATCTTGCCAGTTTACTATGAGGGTGGAATTTCTTTACATGGGTGTTCTAGGGAAACAGATCTTCACATGATCCATATAATAATCATTGCTATGATATATATATGCATATATATATATATATATATATATATTATTACTAATATTATCATGACATCTGAGTTATATTTTACATTACATATATAACTGAATTTAAGGCGGGAGATCAACAAAAACACAATATTCATTGATTCTTATTTAATATATACCTTCTTGTGAGTATACACTCAATACAAACCAATTACACCTTATTTACACATTCTTACACCTTATTTACACTTAATGTTTACACTGTTATGTGGGATTCCCTTTGATGTTGCTAATTTTGATAATTTTCTGTTGCCAATCTTTTGTGCCACTATTTTTCTGTTTAATATTCGCATCCTGAAAAAAATTCTGCATTTAACGAAGTAAGCTATGACATCCTCAGGTAAAGGTACAAATTTGACCATGTATTTTGTCAAGTTCTTCATGGCATTTTTTTCAGCTTTTAGCTTGGAATCTCCATGGTAACAATTAAACAACCTTTCCATGGTTTTCAAATGGTCAAAAAATTCCTTGTTAGGTGTTTTTAGTTTTCCTTTCAATCTACTTAAGGCAGAAATACATGTATTATCATTGTCCTTCACACTTGATCCTAGGAATTCATATTGGGGAAATTGTTTTACCATAAACCCACCAACATACCTTAGACCTTCAGTTTCCATGGCTTCTTCAAAAGTTATGTCTTTTACATCAAATGAAAGGGGTTCATAACAGTCTGGCTCATCATCCACAGCAAAAACCATTGCTGATAAGCAGAGTTCTTCATCCAAATTGTTGTGATCATTTTTGGAAGTAGCAGCACATTGATTAACATTAATTTTAGCAAGTGCTGCATGCGACATGTTTATACTTGTGCACTCTTTCACTGTGTTATACCTCATACCCATCAGAGCAATTTCTTTTCCAAGAAGAATTTTTTTAATTCTATGTTTGATCTGTACAGGAGATGGGTTGTCATTAGCTCCTGCCATTTGTCTAAGACAGCCAAAAAAATGTTCTAAGCAATCTTGATTTAGTCTGTAAGTTAGCAAAAAGGTCACATTAAATCTTTCATTCAACATTTTATATAACTTTGAGAGGGACATTGAAGAAATGATTAACCCTTTTTGAAATTGATATAAGTGATTTTTTCCACCCACTCTCATTTCTTTAGCAGTTTTAATCATATCTTCCAAAATGTGATTTTGTTCTTCCAAATTCCACCCATAGGCATTTCTAGAGGATTTTTTTGAATCTATACGTACCCTTGCATTAAAGAGATCAAACCAACGATCTACTAGCATAATGAATTTACTAGTCATTTCCCAATCATTACTCTTTAAAAGGCCTTGCTCACCAAAATACTCAATTGTTTTACCTGTAGTTTCAGACAACAGTTGTGCAGCTAAGTGAACATTCATTCTTCGATGACCTTGTACATCAATGTGTTTGTCGCTCAGTCGGAATGTTGTCTTTAAGTCTTTTACACTCCTTTTGATTATCTCACGAATACAAGAATTGGTCACATTTTTGCATCCATTTTTGCCATCCAATTTGAATCCAGAATCTAAAAGATTGTTTCTAATTAGTTTTATGAGATGTGGAGCATCAGCAAAAACAAAAATTTCCCTGTCACTAGAAGCTGGATTTGTGAAGCTATGGTTATCAATGCTGACACCAAGTGTTTGTAAGAGTTTGAGATTTGTTGATCCCATATCCGATACCATAGCAACAACTAAAAATCCAGCTTCTTCCACCTTAACAATAATGTCATACAGTATGTCCTTAGTCATATTAGTGTCAAAGTCGTAGTACACTAGCTGTTTCCAAGGGCTTGTCAGTCCCCTTAACATAGCACACTGCAGTCTCTTTTTAGGTTCATATATTACATCAGTGCCTTTTTCGTATGTCCAATCTGATGCAACACTTGTCTCATCAAAAGACAGTACACAAAGGCGCTCAATATCTGACATTTTTTCTGTTTTTTGGTTCAAAAGCTGAATTACTGGTAATAACACACCAGGTTGTAAGTCAAGCTTTGACACACGGCGGTTGAGCGTACTTACAGAAGGCAGAGGAAGATGCTTCTTTTCCCTTAAATATTTGTATGCTTTTGAACTGTAGCCATGCAGTACCAGCGATTCACTAATATCATTATCTGTGTAAGTTGCTGGTTGTTTTCCATTTAACATTGCATCTATTTGTGTTTCTGTAAAGGATTTCCCAAGTCCCTTCTTAATGTCAGCTACAGCTATGTCATATGCAGTTTTGAATGTGCTTTGTAAACGCCTTTTCTCTTTTTCCCATTGTTTCTGTTCCGTACGCAGATCATTTCTTTCTTGCGTCACTTGCTTAAGCCTTCTATTGGCTTCAGTCAAGTGATCAAGCAGAGGATCTAAACCTGGAGACTGGTCGGAGGTCTACTTTCTTGCAACACTGGTGGACCTGGTGGTGGTGATCTTGAATTACACTGGGATGGTGCATTTCCTGAAATAATTAGATGTGTTTTGTTTACCATTTCATGAACCCATCTCTGTGAGCTTGTACGTTCAAAAACAAACAAGTTACATGAACACATTATATTGAGATTAATCACATTAATTCACGCACAATAATTCAATTAACACTGGTGAAAACATCAAGCTTTTATTACAGCAGTTAGATGGAAATTGCAAAATAAGTGTATCCTACTCACCATCAGTCTGTAAAGGCTTGAAACTTGAATCAGGCAGAGGTTTTAAATCTGGAACTGGGCGACTGGTCGGAGGTCTATTTTCTTGCAATACTGGTGGACCTGTGTCTAATGGTAAATGTAACGATGGAACTGCACCAGGCTTGAATGCTATACAACTTGGAGGCACCGGTATTCCAAGGAGTTCAAATTTCATATTTCTCTGAAATGCTGATTGTTCAAAATGTTTGCTGCATATACGTTGAGTCAGTGGGTTTATGTGGTCTTTTCTCCCACACAGCTGAATCCAGCGATTTTGGGTTTCTTTATCTTTTGGAAACCGAAAATAATGAACATTTGATTTCCCTTTCACTCGAAAATTAGCACAGCTACGCACGGCGCAAGACGGCATTGTGATACCACAAGAACGGTGAGGATAAGTAGGCAGAGAAGTGTGACCTTGTCCCGTTCAGTGGCAAGCACAGATTGACACACGCTCCCGCGTTTAACCTCTACTGCACCCGTTGACGTCACGGATGCGCAGAACACAGGAAAAGCGAAGCGCTCGTGGGTTGACCTATACTTTATAGACCTTGGTGCGTACTGTGACGTCCTGAGACGTGTAGTTGTGACGTCCTGTGATGTGTAGTTGTGATGTCCTATGACGTGTAATATGTCGTCTTCCAACAGCGCTCGGTCCGACTATCAGTCGCTGTCCTTAGCGATTTGATCATAGAATATAACATAATAACATTTACTTAAATCTAATGACATGTGGAGAGTAGACACAATTTCGTTCACCTATAAGATATGATATTATATAGTGCCTTTTTGCGTAAGCTGTATCTAGGAAGAGGAGTAGGAGGAGTTGGTGGAGAGGAGATGGGAGATTCTTGCGATGGAGTGGTTGTTGAATATGGAGATGGGATACGCTGGAGGTCTAGGCCTCGAGGTACTACTCTGATATTATCTTTGTATATGTGAGGGATATACTAAAAAATAAAAATACTAGTGACAAATGTGAGATGGATTAGGGCATTAGTATCATTTGCAATCAATATGCAGGTGTGACCTTTCTTTGATGTTGAGCTGATGGCGGAAAGTAGGGAGATACCATTCACGATGCTTGTCTCTGGCGTACAGTGGTTGGGGCTTGAAAGACTCGCCTGTGTACTATTGTATACTCATGAAGGAATAGCGTTTTTGAGCTGATTACTGCATGAGTGTGTTTGAAAGTAGATAACACTTGTGAGACTGGGGTGGATTGAAGGTTGAAATCTTCAACGAGGGGTAAGACATCTTTCTCAGTCGATGAATTATCGACGGTATTGGATGATATTTTTGTTTGCCGTTTTGCTGATTTGGACATGCGGTAGGAGTTTTCTACGTCTGTTACGCTTGGAATGCATATCGACAGCTGTGGACAAGGAAGGAGAGGTGAAATCCTGAAGTGGTTCCGGAGTGGTTTATCAGGTGTTGGAGCTTTTTGCGTTTGGCTGTTGGAGCTCGGTCACGTGTTTCCGAATGCAACGCAGGAAGGAAATGGTGTCCATAAATCATACCATTCTGAGCGGGGTATAAAACTATATCATGTTGCTTAATCAAGTTCAATCCTATGAGGATGTCAGCAGGAAAATACACGTCAGCTACGTAGACAGTAAGTGGAAAGGGTGTGTATTGATCTTTAAAGTTAATATCTAAGGAATTTTTTCCAAAGGATAGGGAATGATGCACTATCGAAGTTAGAGAGTTGGGTATCAGGAGGCTCTAGAATAGTGGCTTTCTTGTGCCCCGAACGGAGTTCGTTAAAACTGAACTTGGATATAATATTAACAGGAGATCCAGTGTCTAGAAATATGGTGAGTTTAGTGTTGTTTGAGATTACCTTGAATACCATGAAAGGTGAGGAAGTATCCGGGGGGCTTAGGGTAAGTACAGGTAGGGTTAGTGAGGATAGTTCCGGGTATAGAGTGCCTTGTGCGGACTTGCGTGTTGTGTTTACATTTTATGACGCGGTCCCAAACATCCCAATCCACACACAATTATTGTACTCGTTCCCGTTCTGCCAAAATCTCACCCACTTCAGACATGTCTACCACTTCTGATAACAACTCTCCACGCAGCCCCACCAAAGACACAAAATCTCATAACAATAATCAAGGAAGAGAATAGTTGACCAAAATTTAATGGACGGAACATTCTCGTACACAACCAACTCCCCCCAGAAGTGTCACAGACAATAAAACAAAATTTTCCATTCTCAAATCAAGGATAGACCTCAACGACACACTCGCAAGAGATGTAATCCACTCCGAAATTTTTGAGGAAACAGACACATATCCAGAGTTTACACTCATACACTTCCGCTGAAGAGGATCACAGCCAGTGATCGAAATATACGGAAATCGTTATTTCCTTTCTTTTCTTAATCCAATCAAGAGTGGGTTTTTAGTGTATTTACTAATGTGTTACGACATTACTTGGAAGTGATGTTCAGAGTTTGTTCAACATTTCAAAAACTCCTTTGCAGCATTTGATCAACTTTGTTCACTTTCGCCCCTTTACTCGTTGCCACAACGTACAATACCAGCCCACATCTACCACGTGTCAAAAATTGAAGAGAGAGAGAGAGAGAGAGAGAGAGTGTGTGTGTGTGTGTGTGTGTGTGTGTGTGTGTGTGTGTGAGAGAGAGAGAGAGAGAGAGAGAGAGAGAGAGAGAGAGAGAGAGAGAGAGAGCGTTGTTTTGGTTTATTACAAAATCATTAAGTTAAAAGGAAATGCTCAATTAATGAAAAGAATAAACATAAAGATGTATGCAAACAATTGAAGAAAGTAAACAAGTAAGTGGCAGAGTATTATAGCATATTGTGTTGATCAAACTCAACCATAAAAGAGCGGCTCATGCAATTGGCTGAGTGCGTAGTTTTCTCTTCTTTTGTCTCTTTGAAGATCGAGCGAAAAATAATATTGAAACAAAAGTATGAAAAAATTGAGAAAAATGCGTAAACGTACGATATACCGCTTTAGTTATTTCCTCGTATGAATTCGTTGGTATTTTGAATACATTTTTGTTTGGTGATTTCACACACAAATATACGTACACACACACACACACACACACACACACACACACACACACACACACACACACACACACACACACACACACACACACACACACACACACACACACACACACACACACACAAACACACACACACACACACACACACACACACACACACACACACACACATACACACACAAACATACACACACACACACTTGTGCTCAAAACTCATATACTTACACATATTGTGTTCTCACACACTCATATACAAACGCATATACTTACACTCGTAATCATGATCAAATTCATACACTCATTTACTCAAAAGCATATGTACAAACTCATACTCAGAAACATATATACTCACCCTCATATACTCAAAAACTCCTATACTCTTAGACTCATACACTTACACTTATATATTCCCAAACTCAAATACCCACAAATTTATGTACTCACACATTTATATACTAGTATTCATAAACTCATATATATACAGACTCACATACGTAGTCTACCCACAAACTCGCAGATTCATATACTTACACACTCATATACTCACACATTTATATGTTAGTACTCACATACTCATATACATATCGTATGCTCACAAAATTATGCACTCGCAGATTTGTATACTTGGTTTTGTACTCACACTCATATATTCATATCGTTATATACCCACAAACTCGCACTCATATACTCATAAACTCATGTATTCACAAACTCATATACTCACATTCATGTACTAATACTTGCAAACTCATATACTCATAGATTCTCATACTTAGTTTTATACCCACAATCTCGTAGACTCATATATCCACAAACTCATATATACACACATTCATATATTGGTACTCAAAAACTCATATACTCACATATTCGCATACTTAGTGATATACTCACAGACTCATATACTCATATATTCACGTGCACATCCACTGTTTGGGGAAAGACACTCAACTAAGAACCATAGAGTTTCCTCTTACGGTCGACAGGCCCTCTCGTTGAGATTCCTTTCGTGAAGATTACAAAGGATTACAAAGGCGGAGCATGCCGACAGGAGACCTTTTGATCCATATCTAGGTCGGATGCGAAAAAAAAAAAAGATTTCTCCGGCCGAAGCCACCCTCCCTCGAGGTTCCTTTCGTGAAGATTCTCGGAAGAGTCCGGCGCCTTCGCCGGAAGGCGGCCGTCCTTCTGACACCCCGGGCACTTGTGCAAGTGATCTCAAACACCTTATGGACTCCTGTTTACCGGGCGCTTCTGTCCCAGGCGTTAACTCTTATACGAGCTAGATTATATACATGCCTTTGTGTGTATCAATATACATGCATATGTGGGGAAGAAAAGACACCCCGGGCACTTGTGCAAGTGATCTCAAACACCTTATGGACTCCTGTTTACCGGCGCTTATGTCCCAGGCGTTAACTATTATACGAGCTAGATTATATACATACCTTTGTGTGTATCAATATACATGCATATGTGGGGAAGAAAAGACACCCCGGGCACTTGTGCAAGTGATCTCAAACACCTTATGGACTCCTGTTTACCGGCGCTTATGTCCCAGGCGTTAACTATTACACGAGCTAGATTATATACATGCCTTTGTGTGTATCAATATACATGCATATGTGGGGAAGAAAAGACACCCCGGGCACTTGTGCAAGTGATCTCAAACACCTTATGGACTCCTGTTTACCAGCACTTCTGTCCCAGGCGTTAACTATTACACGAGCTAGATTATATACATGCCTTTGTGTGTATCAATATACATGCATATGTGGGGAAGAAAAGACACCCCGGGCACTTGTGCAAGTGATCTCAAACACCTTATGGACTCCTGTTTACCGGCGCTTAGTCTCAGGCGTTAACTATTACACGAGCTAGATTATATACATGCCTTTGTGTGTATCAATATACATGCATATGTGGGGAAGAAAAGACACCCCGGGCACTTGTGCAAGTGATCTCAAGCACCTTATGGACTCCTGTTTACCAGCACTTCTGTCTCAGGCGTTAACTATTACACGAGCTAGATTATATACATACCTTTGTGTGTATCAATATACATGCATATGTGGGGAAGAAAAGACACCCCGGGCACTTGTGCAAGTGATCTCAAACACCTTATGGACTCCTGTTTACCGGCGCTTATGTCCCAGGCGTTAACTATTATACGAGCTAGATTATATACATACCTTTGTGTGTATCAATATACATGCATATATGGGGAAGAATAGACAAGTGAGATATTGGGTGGAATAGAACAAAGACGATCTAGGAATTGATTTAATCCAACGTTTCGACCAACTTGGTCTTCTTCAGGGAGATGTGCAGAAAGTTTTTACATGGGTCTACATCTCTCTGAAGAAGACCAAGTTGGTTGAAACGTTAGAGTAAATAAATTCCTAGATCGTTTTCGTTTTCCTCCTATCAATCTCAAATGCATATGTACCATATGTACATACATATCTATAATAAGGCCCGGCCGTGGGGAAGCTTAGAACTCAGGTCCCTGAGAATGGGTCCGTGTTCAAAGCTTCGCCACGGCCGGGGCTGTTGTTTGAATTACATCCCTGCTACTAGCAATTTGTTCCATAATACA
>NC_134813.1:11225593-11243093 GCF_046742065.1 Oratosquilla oratoria
GATGGCAGGTGGTGATGGATATGGATCTGCCTTGTGTAGGCCTTATGGTCTCTTGCGGTCTCCTTCATTCTTATGTTATGTTTCTTTCTTTTACATTTTTCTTTTTCTCTTTTTCCTTTTTTGTTTTGATTTTATTTTATTTTTCTGTATTTTTCCTTTATATTATTTCTGTTTTCTCTCTCCTTCTCTCTCTCTCTCTCTCTCTCTCTCTCTCTCTCTCTCTCTCTCTCTCTCTCTCTCTCTCTCTCTCTCTCTCTCTCTCTCTCTCTCTCTCTCTCTCTCTCTCTCTCTCTCTCTCTCTCTCTCTCTCTCTCTCTCTCTCTCTCTCTCTCTCTCTCTTTTAAGCGAATTCTGGCTAACGGGGTGACGTCACCCTAGTGGCAAGGGCTTTCGATTCGCGGCAGAAAGTGAACGACGGATATCACGGTATCGGAAATGGAATTAAATCCTCTTAGGATTATCACCTTCCAAAGGGATCAAATCACAAAAAATAAACAAGTGAGTAAATGAATAAATGAATAAATAGATAAATGAAAAATTAACTGGTCAATAAGTATAGGCATATGAATAAATAGACAAATAAATGAATGAACTCAGATAAATAAACAATAAAAGAAATAAATAAAATGAATAATGGGATTAAAAAACAAAAAATAAACAGACATACATGAATAGATAGGTAAAAGAAAAATATAGCAATAGATGAATGAATATAGATAGATAAATAAATAGATGAACAAACGTAGAACATAAGAACATAAGAACATAAGAATAAAGGAGACTGCAAGGGACCATAAGGCCTACACTAGACAGATAATTAAACAAATATAGATAAACAAACAAATAGACAAATAAATATACATATGAATCAATAAAGAAATCGATAAATAAACACAATAAAATAAATAGATATAATCTCATTAGTTGATTAATCAGTTGATTAACTAATTAATATAACATGATACTACTCATGAAATTTTTGTATACACATTCCCAAAAGTAGCCTACGGCTCATGCGGGACTCCACGAGTACAGTGATGATTAACAACACAGCAACTGATTATCTGGAGAATTGGTATACCTGTGGTATATACCATTGGATTTTTCTCCCTTACAAGGGGGGGTTGCCTAAACTCTTCTAAGAAGAAAAATAAGTAGATAACTACATAATGAATAAATCAAAAGATAAACGAATAATCAATGAATAGATAAAATAATCCAATTAGTCGAGGGAACTATTCCACAAAAATATGTTAATGAATAAATGAATTAATAACCAGATAGACAAATAAGTGAATGAATGAATGAAATATGACCAATGGGATTAAATAAAGAAAAATAGGTAAATAATCAAATTAATTAATATACAAATGAAAAAATAAACATAGAAATAAAATAACAAACGGATGAAAAATAAATAAAACAATAAATTGATAAATGGGTAAATAAAAACAGGCAATAGATAATATATATATAGATATAAGATATAAATGATATATAATAATATAGATATGTAATACATATAATATATAATACAGATAATATAGATAATTGATAATACATATAATAGATAATATATTGATAATACAATATAATATGATACAATAATTCTATGATATAGATAGTATATATTGATATATGATAGTGAAATAGATAATAGAAAAATAGATATTTCCACGATTGACCATATTTGGTATATGATGACACACTTTGAAACGGAATTAGGATTACCAACCGTAATAAAAGACTATCACTCATTTCCCATTATTGTTCGTCCTGTGTTCTGTATATTTTCGTGCAAAACCTGAAAGATATTTTCTAGATTGTGTGATTTTTTTTTTCTCTCGTGATGTAATTTTGGTAATTGGTTTCAGCAATTCATTTCCGATGTATTTGAGCACTTACACAGCAAGACTATTGTATTGATTTATTTTGTTGATCAGAACAGGTTTGATTATGCGATTTGATATATATACTGTATATATTTGGACATGAGATCTATTATTTTCCTTTCAATAACCTTTGAACTGGTGTTGATTATTCGTTTATTTATTTATTTTTTTTTATTTTTTTTTGTGGATATAAGTGCCTTGGAGGATTAAAAATTGTAATGAGAAATAGGCATTTGGGAATAGATATAAACAGATTATATGGAGGGGTGATTTTGCGACAGCATTGTATAGGAAAGAGACATGGAATCGAAGAGAGGCAGGGAAGGAAAGTTTGAATATGTTTGGTATGAAAGATCCCAGAAGTATAGTAGGCGTTGGATAGAGTAAGAAACGAAGAGTTGAGGAGAGCGGGGATGGAAAAGGAGATGGGAGATAAGATTGATGAAAGAGTCTTGGGATGGTTTGGACACATGGAATGAATAAGTGAAGAAAGATTAGTAAAAGAGGTGCGGAAAGCAGAGGTGGAGGGAGTGAACATGAGGGGGTGACCGAGGATGAGATGGATGGATGGGGTGAAAGGGGCGGTGAGTGAGAAGGGGATGTCTGTCGAGGAAGGAAGTGAGACGGCAGGAAATAGGGAAATAGAGAATAGCTGTGTATAGATGATACTGTGATGCAAGGAAGGGTGTGGGCGGCGGATGGGGGGGGGGTTGGGGATGGTTATATGTGAATTATATTTTGACGCAACCTGAAGGGATTTCTCCCCGTTTTCTGTTTTTCTGCATGAGGGGACGGGGGGGGGGGGTGCCGACTAAGCGAAGCGGTTTTACTGTGGATGTGGTGTGTCATGCTACATTGCTTCTGACCCAAGGCAGTGAGCGGGATGCAGGTATGACCCGTCATCCATGAGAAGCTAAGAGGAGAGAGGGGGGAAGGGTGGTGGATGGGAGTGGAATGAGTGGGAATGAAATGGGTGGGAGTGACTTTGGCTACCCCCATGACAAGGGGGAAAAATCCCTCGGTATATGGATGGAGGGATACATTTTTCACATTAGTTTATGTATTTTCTTTTTATCTGTTGTAGCGTGTTGATTTAAGTCTCGCTTTTTGCTAAATAGAACCGGTTTCGAGTCCAGCAACTATTGGTGACTGCCATTTGATCTGGGTGTCCGAGCATAGAGGGTATAGGTGAGGACTAGGCTGCAGCTAGGTGCCTCCTGGCGTAAACGTATTTTTATTTTTTACTAATTTTTTGTGAACTCACCTCACCTATTTCTTAAATTTTTATTTTTCTAATTTGAAATTTTAATTTCTAATTTCATTTCAATATCTATTGTATATATATATATACATATATATACAGTATATATACATATATATATATGTATGTATGTATGTATATATATATGTATATATACATATATGTATATGTATCTCCATTTTATCTATTTTTATTTGTTTTACTCAATTTTAAATTTTATGTCTTAGAACCTGTTGTGGATATAGTTACTTTTTCAATTTCTTCTTAGTTGTTTTAGGTAAATACACATTTACGTTTTCCCTTGAAAAGTTGTACATATTTTTCGTCACTGCATTGTCTATTTGTTAACAAGAAGACACATTTCTGTTTTTTTTTTTTTTTTTTTTTTTACTTTACTCACAGAGGACATTTTCACTATTTCAGCAACTCTTCTTTTAGGTGTTGATATAGTTCATATTTTATTTTCAATAAATAGACGGTATCTTTATCCTTGCAGTTTTTGTGTGCAGCATAGGAAAGCTGCTATCATCCTTACAATATATTAAATCTCGTCGAGAACATAAATGCATTTCTGTGATTTCCTTCAAAAAAAAAAAAAAAAAAAAAAAAAAAAAAAAAAAAAAGATAAATAAATAAAAATAAATAAATAAATAAAATAAATAAAATAAATAAAAATAAATAAAATAAATAAAATAAATAAAAATAAAAATAAAATAAAATAAAATAAAATAAAATAAAATAAAATAAATAAAATAAATAAAAATAAAAATAAAATAAAAATTTTCAGACATGCACCCTCTCTCATTCTCTTTCTCTGCAAGATTCCCTCCTCGGATCTAGTGTTGCTGCCTCTGTTGCAGATCAACAACAGTTGGTGTGATTACCATTATAGCCACGGGCAACTACTGGCACGTTCCTCCTCCTCCTCTTCCTCCTCCTTCTCTCTCTTCCTCCTCCCCTCCTCCACTTCCTCCTTTTCCTCCTCTTCCCCTCCTCCACTTCCTCCTTTTCCTCCTCTTCCCCTCCTCCTCTTCCTCCTTTCCTTCCTCCTCCTCTTCATCATCCTCTTCCTCTTCTCCTCCTCCTTTTAATCCTCTTCCCCTCCTCCACTTCCTCCTTTTCCTCCTCTTCCCCTCCTCCTCTTCCTCCTTTCCTTCCTCCTCCTCTTCATCATCCTCTTCCTCTTCTCCTCCTCCTTTTAATCCTCCTTCTCCTCTTACTTCTTTTCCTCTTCCTCCTCTTCCTCCTTTTCTCCCTCCTCCTCCTCCTTCTCCTCCTCCCTCACTCCTCCTCCTCCTCCTCCTGCAGCTCACTGTTGATTACAATGCTTCGGCTTTTGTTCAGTCTTATTTGTCGCAGCTCAGAGCCTCAAGGCGAGACCAGGGGAGGGGGTGGGAGGGTGGGGGGAGAGGGGGAGAGAGGGGAAGAGGAAAGAGGATAGGAAGGGGGAAGAGGGGGAAGGGAGAAGAGAGGGGAAGGGGGGAGAGGGAGGAAGGGGTAAGAAGGGAGGAAGATTGAGGAAGGGGAAGACGGGGGAAAGGGGGAAGACGGGGGAAAAGGGGGAAGAGGGGGAGGGGAGAAGAGGGGAGGAAGGGGGAAGAGGGGGAAGGGAGAAGAGAGGGGAAGGGGAGAGAGGGAGGAAGGGGTAAGAAGGAGGGAAGATTGAGGAAGGGGAAGACGGGGGAAAGGGGGAAGAGAGGGGAAGGGGAGAAGAGGGGAGGAAGGGGGAAGAGGGGAGGAAGGGGGAAGAGGGGGAAGGGAGAAGAGAGGGGAAGGGGAGAAGAGGGAGGAAGGGGTAAGAAGGGAGGAAGATTGAGGAAGGGGAAGACGGGGGAAAGGGGGAAGAGGGGGGAAGGGGAGAAGAGGGGAGGACGGGGGAAGAGGGGAGGAAGGGGGAAGAGGGGGAAGGGAGAAGAGAGGGGAAGGGGGAGAGGGAGGAAGGGGTAAAAAGGGGAAGATTGATGAAGGGGAAGACGGGGGGAAAGGGGGAAGAGGGGGAGGGGAGAAGAGAGGAGGAAGAGGAAAGAGGGGAGGAAGGGGGAAGAGGGGGAAGAGAGAAGAGAGGGGAAGGGGGAAGAGGGAGGAAGGGGTAAGAAGGGGAGAATAGATTGAGGAAGGGGAAGACGGGGGAAAGGGGGAAGAGGGGGGAAGGGGAGAAGAGGGGAGGAAGGGGGAAGAGGGGGAGAAGAAAAGAGAGGGGAAGGGGGGAGAGAGAGGAAGGGGTAAGAAGGGGAAGATTGAGGAAGGGGAAGACGGGGGAAAGGGGGAAGAGGGGGGAGGGGGGAAGAGGGGAGGAAGGGGGAAGGGAGAAGAGAGGGGAAGGGGAAGAGGGAGGAAGGGGTAAGAAGGGGGGAATATATTGAGGAAGGGGAAGACGGGGGAAAGGGGGAAGAGGGGGGAAGGGGAGAAGAGGGGAGGAAAGGGGAAAGAGGGGAGGAAGGGGGAAGAGTCGAAGTAGGGGACAGGGGGGAGACGGAGGGGGTGGGAGAGACAGGGGAGGGGGAAAATGACTCGGTATAGAAAAGGAATGGGAAGAGAGGAGAGGAGAGAGGAGGAGAAGAAAGGAAGAGGAAAGGGAAGAGAGGAGAGAAGAGGAGAAGAGAGGAGAAGAGGATCAAAGGAAAGGAAAGAGAGAAGAGAGGAAAGGAGAAAAAGAGAGAAAAGGAAAAGAGAGGAGAGGAAAGGAAAAGAGAGAAGAGGTAAGGAGAAGAGAGTAGAAGGGAGGAGAGGAGAGAAGAAGAGAAAAGAGGAAAGGAAAAGAGAGGAGAAGAGAAGAGAGGAGAGAAGAGGAGAAGAGAGGAGAAGAGAAGAGAAGAGAGGCAAGGAGAAGAGAGGAAAGGAGAATAAAGGAGAAGAGAGAAAAGAGGAAAGGAGAGAAGAGGAGAGGAGAGAGGAAAGGAGAAGAGAGGAGAAGAGAGAAGAGAGGAGAGGAGAAGAGAATAAAAGAGAGGAAAAGAGAGAAGAAGAGAATAGAGAGGAGGAGAGGAAAGGAAAAGAATGGAGGGGAGAGGAGAAGAGAGAAGAGAGGAGAGGAGAAGAGAAGTAAAAAGAGGAGAGGAAGAGTTAGTATAGGAAAGAGGTGAACAAAAGAGAGGAGAGGAAAATAGAAGAGAGGAAAAGAGAGGAAAAGAGAGGAAAAGAGAGGAAAAGAGAGGAAAAGAGAGGAGAGGAAGAAAGAACAGAGAAAGAGGGCATGGATAGGAGAGTCACAGGGAGGGGAATGGGAAGAGAGAGGAAGGAAACGGACAAAGGGGGAAGAAGGAGAGGATTGATAGGAAGGAGGGGGAGGAGAGGAGGGGAGGGGAAGAGAGGGGGAAGGGGAAGAGAGGGGAGGGGAAGAGAGGAGAGGGGAAACAAGAGGAGGTGGGGGGAATATAGGACAAAATAAAATAGTAGAAGGAAGGGGAGAGGGAGAGACAGAGATAGTAAGCGACAGGGAGACAGACAGACAGATAGATAGAGACAGATAGACAGAGACAGGGAGACAGACAGATAGATAGATAGATAGATAAAGAGATGAATAGAGAGACTGGCAGACACACACACACACACACACAAACACACACACACACACACACACACACACACACACACACACACACACACACACACACACACACACACATATATATATATATATATATATATATATATATATATATATATATATATATATAAACATAATCAATAGATCAAGAGAGAGAGAGAGAGAGAGAGAGAGAGAGAGAGAGAGAGAGAGAGAGAGAGAGAGAGAGAGAGAGAGAGAGAGAGAGAAGAGAGAAGGAGAAAGAGAAAGAGAGAGGGGAGAAGCTGGGGGAGCTCGAGACATGAACGCAGAAAAGACGAAATATGAAAGAAGAAGAAGAAGAATAAGAAAAGAAGCGAGATAACAGCTGGAGAAAAGAAAGAGGGTGATAAGGAACGGGGGAGTGATATGAGAATGGCAGAGGGAGTGAAGAAGAACGATAAGAAAGATAAGAAAGACTTTAATAATCTTAAAACCCCGAAAGAAGGATAACAAGTCACGGAGAGGGCCCCGGAGGAGGGATAATACGAGATGTTGAGCCCCGTAGTAGGAATAATGAAAGGAAGAAAGATGACATATGGGGTATGTATTGTTACTGTTTTCGTATGTAGTGTTAGTTTCTAATTAATGCTAGATGCCGCTGGCTCTGTTATTCATATATTTGATAAACTCTCGTTAGTCAAGAGAAACTATAAAATTGAAGGACTAAATGTATGAAAAAAACGAAACAAATCGAAACGAGTTACAGATCCAAATAAAAGTGAACGAAAGAAAAAAAAAAGAATAAAAAACACTTGGAAATATTAGAAATGATATATAAAATTTAGAATAGAACGATATGGATATCAGAAAAAAATCTTTATATTTTTCTTTTATTTTTGTTACCCATCCTGTACATCAGCAAAACTTTATATTTTTCATAATAAACAATCGTATACCAGAAAAGAAGAGAAATAAAGAGAAAAAGAGAAGGGGGGGAGAGATAGTAAGAGAGAAAGGGATTGAGAGAGAGAGAGAGAGAGAGAGAGAGAGAGAGAGAGAGAGAGAGAGAGAGAGAGAGAGAGAGAGAGAGAGAGAGAGAGAGAGAGAGGGAGAGAGAGAGAGAGAGAGAGAGAGAGAGAGAGAGAGAGAGAGAGAGAGAGAGAGAGAGAGAGAGAGAGAGAGAGAGAGAGAGGGAGAGAGAGAGAGAGAGAGAGAGAGAGAGAGAGAGAGAGAGAGAGAGAGAGAGAGAGAGAGAGGGGGGATTGAACACACTGATATAAAATAAAAAAGAAATCTTAAATACAATGACAAACAGAAATGTCAAAATGCAAATTATTTTTTTAGTCCGTTTCAAACTACTCAAAACACATACTCTTGGATTGAAATTTGACAAAAGGAATATATATACAATCGAGGCAAGCAACAACAACAAAAGATTGGACCAAAATGCAAATCAAAAAGCAAACAGGAAGTTATATGTTAAATAGAATGATGTTTAGACAAGATACACACCCACACACACATCCACACCCACACCCACACATACACGAGCATACACACACACGTCCTCCACCACACACACACATACACACGCATAGACACACACATACACACACACACACACACACACACACACACACACACACACACACACACACACACACACACACACACACACACACACACACACACACACACACATGATGAAGATGTAACACAAGCCAACACTATAAAAGGATTCAATTTAAAGTTTGACAAATAGAGGAAATGAAACGGGACCCCATGAGTATTGTTCCAACCCCGTACAATACAAATACGAAAACAAAACTGTGTATATAAGTACACACTCATATATACATACATACATACACACACACATACACAAACACAAACACACGCATACACAAACATACGCATCCACATACACACACATGTATGCACATACACACACACACACACATACTCGTACACATGCACATACACGCATACACATACACACACATGCATACACATACATACATACACACACACAAACAAACGCATACACAAACATACCCACACACGCATACACATACCCACACACGCATACACATACGCATACATGCACACATACATACAGTACATGTACACTCTTAACCCCCTCAATATAGTAACGCGTTTTTGTGTCCCAGCTTTGGTTAAACCAAGGTCTGGTAACTTTATCCAGCATTGGATTAAACTGGATAAGCAAGGGATCTCGCTCGGTGAAGCTTCCCATTCCTCATATTTAGAAGAGAGAGAGAGAGAGAGAGAGAGAGAGAGAGAGAGAGAGAGAGAGAGAGAGAGAGAGAGAGAGAGAGAGAGAGAGAGAGAGAGAGAGAGAGAGAGAGAGAGAGAGAGAGAGAGAGAGAGAGAGAGAGAGAGAGAGAGAGAGAGAGAGCGAACGCTACGACGATAGTGACGACCGCAATTTCAGAAATTGAGAAGAGAGGATTATTTATTGCTAAGCATGTCAAGACTCGAACTCCCCATGGTTTGGGTCGTATTACTCTTGGAGCAGCAGTCAAAGGCCGAATGTCATCAGGTTAATCTCATAGCAAAGGACCAAGAATTATGAATTCCTTGGTCAAGGCTGTACACACACACACACACACACACACACACACACACACACACACACACACACACACACACACACACACACACACACACACACACACACACACACACACACACACACACACACACACACACACACACACACACACACACACACACACACACACACACACACACACACACACACACACACACACACAAATCAACCGTATTGATCATGAGTTGGATAAAATTGTCATATATGTTACATGTTCCTGTTGTGAAGCGCTAAGCTGAAAATGTAAGAGAGAGAGAGAGAGAGAGAGAGAGAGAGAGAGAGAGAGAGAGAGAGAGAGAGAGAGAGAGAGAGAGAGAGAGAGAGAGAGAGAGAGAGAGAGAGAGAGAGAGAGAGAGAGAGAGAGAGAGAGAGAGAGAGAGAGAGAGAGAGAGAGAGAGAGAGAGAGAGAGAGAGAGAGGATGAGAGAGAGAGTCAGGTGGTCAATGAAATTTAATCACAGGTCCTGCCGATAAAAGAAGAAAATGAAATGAAAGCATCAACAAAACATCAACAACAACAACAGCCGCAGCAGCAGCAGCAGCAGCAGCAGCAGCAAAAACAATAAGACATTTTGTCAAAAGGACACAATTAGTTACCCAGTCAACAGCAACGCAGCAACACAATAACAGAAACAACAACAACATCATCATAGCAAGAGGACAGAACTACTGACCCATCCACACAGAATTCTCACATCTGATCACTTTCCCGTACTTTAGATATTCTATTCTGGTTAGTGGTAGACGATATTTATTTGTTTTAGAGATGTTTAAGACCCTGTTCACACTTGTGGTCTGAACAGAGCGGAAACCGTGGTGGTACCGCAAAGTCAAGGAGAACTTGCGCGGTTGTGTGTGGATGCCTCAATTGACTTACACTGTAATTGAACCGCCACGGTTCAATCCAAGGTGGTTGAAACCGTTAGTGTGTACAGGGCTTAAAGGTGACTTTCTTTGCTACGAGGCTTAAGAACTTCAACTTACACTCTCTGGAAAGTAGTAGAGTGCAGGGTGATATAATAGAGGTGTTTAAGTGGGTCAAGGGTTTTAACAAGAGTGACGCAGGCAAGGTCATCATATTAAGGCAGCATGGCAGGACTCGTAGTGATGAATTGGAATTGGAGAGATTTAGGTTTAAGAAGGAAATAGGCAAGAAATGGTTTGCTAATAGGGTGGTCAATGAATATAATAGACTTAGTAACCATGTACTGAGCGCTGAAACTATCAGTTGTTTTAAGAAACGGTTAGACAACTTTATGGATGGGGGATAACAGGGGGTAATGGACATGGAACTGCCTCGTGTAGGCCTTATGGTCTCTTGCAGTCTCCTTCATTCGTGTCATGTTTTTATTTTGACCCTTGTCCACATACTCAACTTTTAGCCAGAATCAAATAGATGAATGACGTCACTCTAAAGGCAAAGAGTTCCCCATACACGATCCGATCTGGTCGGATCCGACCAGATCCGTCCGGCGGCCTGAAGATCAGATCGTAACGTGGATGGGGGCCCTCAAGACTTAACAAACTTAACAATCTTGTGTTATGATACAATATTGGAAAAAAAAAGAAGAAGAAGAAGACACCGAAGAAAAAGAAAAAAGGAATAGAAAGAATATAGAAAAAACAGAGGAAGAATATGAAGAACAGGGAAAGCGATAACAATGATAACAAAATACAAGAAGACGACGGGAAACAAGCAAGAACCCTTTTTTTTTTTTTTTTTACCGAAGACCTTCTTGAAGAATTTCTTGAAGACCTGGAGATCTTGAAGTCGTCGAAGTCGCTTCGCATAATAAAGAAAGCGATTGGAGAAGGAAGAAGAGGAGGAGGAGGAGGAGGAGGAGGAGGAGGAGAGGAGGAAGAGGAGGAGGAGCTACAAGAACGACGTATGCAGATGAAGCTAAGGGTGATGACGGAGACGAAGAAGAGGTGTAAAAGAAAACAGAAATAGATGATAAAAGAAGAAAGGTGTTAGGAAATGAAAAAACGGGGGAAGAAGGGTAATCATGATGATAATGGTGGTGATGATGATGATGATGATGATGATGATGATGATGATGATGATGATGATGATGATGATGATGATGATGATGATGATGATGATGATGATGATGATGATGATGATGGTGATGATGATGGTGGCGGTAATGATGATGATGATGATGATGATGATGATGATGATGATGATGATGATGATGATGATGATGATGATGATGATGATGATGATGATGATGATGACGGTGATGATGATGGTGGCGGTAATGATGATGATGATGATGATGATGATGATGATGATGATGATGATGATGATGATGATGATGATGATGATGATGATGATGATGATGATGATGATGATGATGATGATGATGATGATGATGATGATGATGATGATGATGATGATGATGATGATGATGATGATATAAAGAGCTATGAGTATGATGATGAGGAAAAGGAGTATGATGAAAAGGAGGAGAAGGAGGAGGAAGAGAGGTTGGAGGAGCATGAGTAGGAGGAAGAGTACGAGAAGGAGGAGGAACACGAGCAGGAGGACGACAAGGAGAAGAAGGAGGACGAGGAGGAGGAGGAGGAGGAGGAGGAGGACGAGGAGGAGGAGGAGGAGGAGGAGGAGGAGGAGGGGTAGTACAAGGAGAAGTGCGAGCAGGGGGATGAGGAGGACGAGGAGGAGGAAGAGAAGGAGGAGGAGGCGTAAGAGGAGGAGGGCGAGTACGAGAAAGAGTAGGAGGAGGGAGAGGAGGAAGACGAGTAGGAGGAGGAAGAGGAGGAGGAGGAGGAGGAGGAGGAGGAGGAGGAGAAGAGGAAGGAGGAGGAAGAGGGATAAAAGGAAAATGAGGAAGAGGAGAAGGAGGAGGTAGAGGAATAGAAGGAAAATGAGGAAGAGAGGAAGAGGAGGAGGAGGAGAAGGAGAAGGTGGACGAGAAGGAGGAGGAAGAGGAGGACGAGAAGGAGGAGGAGGAAGAGGAATAGGAGAAGAAAAATGAGGAAGGGAAGCAGGATTAGGAGGAGGAAGAGAGGGAGGAGGAGGAGGAGGAGGAATAGGAGAAATAGGAGAAGGAATGAAAGAAAGAGAAAAAGGAGAAAGAATATAAGAGGGAGAATGATAACATAAACAACAGCAGCAGAAGTATTGGAGGAAAAAAGATCTGGAGGAAAAAAGAGCTGGAGGAAAAAAGAGCTGGAGGAAAAAGAGCTGGAGGAAAAAACAGCTGGAGGAAAAGGAGCTGGAGGAAAAAGAGCTGGAGGAAAAAGAGCTGGAGGGAAAAAGAGCTGAAGGAAAAAAGCTGGAGGAAAAAAGCTGAGGAAAAAAGAGCTAGAGGAAAAAAAGAGCTAGAGGAAAAAGAGCTGGAGGAAAAAATAGCTGGAGGAAAAAAGAGCTGGAGGAAAAAAGAGCTGGAGGAAAAAAGAGCTGGAGGAAAAAAGAGCTGGAGGAAAAAAGAGCTGGAGGAAAAAAGAGCTGGAGGAAAAAAGAGCTGGAGGAAAAAGAGCTGGAGGAAAAACAGCTGGAGGAAAAAACAGCTGGAGGAAAAAGAGCTGGAGGAAAAAATAGCTGGAGGAAAAAAGAGCTAGAGAAAAAAAGAGCTGGAGGAAAAAAGAACTGGAGGAAAAAGAGCTGGAGGAAAAAAGAGCTGGAAGGAAAAAGAGCTGGAGGAAAAAGAGCTGGAGGAAAAAGAACTGGAGAAAAAAGAGCTAGAGGAAAAAAGAGCTGAAGAAAAAAGAGCTGGAAGGAAAAGAGCTGGAGGAAAAAAGAACTGGAGGAAAAAAGAGCTTGAGGGAAAAAGAGCTGGGGGAAAAAGGACTGGAGGAAAAAAGAGCTGGAGGAAAAAGAGCTGGAGAAAAAAAAGCTGGAGGAAAAAAGAGCTGGAGGAAAAAAGAGCTGGAGGAAAAAGAACTGTTTTTGTTGTTATTATCATTGTAAATCTTCCTTAAGTGTTATTGAGTTATAACAGAAAAATAACAGAAGGAACAGATGGCCTTAATAGAATTCGACCCGAAGTACTCCTCCCTATATATGTTTTGGTTATGTCTGTGAATTTTCAGTGTGACACACTCACTCGGTCATGGGTAATGGTATGTGACACATATACCATTTGTTGAGCTACACTCGTGGGTTACCGTTCCTGCTATTAGTGAATATGGATGATGGAATGTTTTGTAACCTGTCACTGTGGAGCGTTGGTTTCGAGCTCGATTGACAAGACACGAACTCAGGTTCGAGTTCGATAGTTATCATTGCCTGCTTCTTGTTCTGGAAAAGGTGATGACTCTGCTAGTGGCAAGGTGTCTCTTTTTTTTTTTTTTTTTTTTAAACCCAGAAATCTCAAAATCTGAATACCAGTCAACATACGCTTAATAAATAAATTAATAGGTAAACAAATAATGGACAATAAATAAATGATAAATGAACAGATATATGAATAAATAAATAAACTAATTATGAAATAGTTAATAAATAGATAAATAAATAAATGAATAAATGAAGAAATTAGTGAATAAAAATATTCAATTAGATAAATGATTAAATTGATCTATAAATAAGTAAATAAATACATAAATGAATAGAGATAAAATAAATGAATAAATAAGAAATTAATGAATAAAAATTGTAAATAGATAAATTAAGAAATTAATGAATAAAAATAGTCAAATAGATAAATGAATAAATTAATTAATAAATAAGTAAATAAATACATAAATGAATAAATATGAAAGGAAACGAAAAATATGGAGACACAGGAGGAAGAAAGTGATTCACATCGGCATCTTAAAGAAAAGTGTGAATTAAAAAAAAATCCACAATTGGGCTAAAATGTCTGGGAAAGGACGCCAAAAGAAGAAGAAGAAGAAGAAGAAGAAGAAGAAGAAGAAGAAGAAGAAGAAGAAGAAGAAGAAGAAGAAGAAGAAGAAGAAGAAGAAGAAGAAGAAGAAAAAGAAAAAGAAGAAGAAGAAGAAGAAGAAGAAGAAGAAGAAGAAGAAGAAGAAGAAGAAGAGAAGAAGAAGAAGAAGAAGAAGAAGAAAAAGAACCCGAAAAAGAAGAAAAGGAAGAAGAAGAAGAAGAAGAAGAAGAAGAAGAAGAAGAAGAAGAAGAAAAGAAAAGAAATAGAAAAAGAAGAAGAAGAAGAAGAAGAAGAAAAAGAAAAAGAGAAGAAAAAGAGAAGAAGAAGAAGAAGAAGAAGAAGAAGAAGAAGAAGAAGAAGAAGAAGAAGAAGAAGAAGAAGAAGAAGAAGAAGAAGAAGAAGAAGAAGAAGAAGAAGAAGAAGAAGAAGAAGAAGAAAAACAAAACAAACAAAAAACAAGGACAAACCAATGTGAAAGACAGAAATACCGAAAAGAAACGAAATAAAAAAAAAGACTAAAAGAAGCCAATGAAAAAAAAAAAAAAAAAAAAAATTAGAAGTGGAGTGACAAGTGGACGATGTGGAAGGGTGGAGGGCCAAGAGGAAGTGGAAGAGGAGGTGGAAGAGGAGAGAGAAAACAAGAGGAGGAAAATATTAGAAAGGGGAAGACGGAATAGGAAAAGAAAGAAGAGGAGTCGGAGGAAGAGGAGGAAGAAAAGTAGGAAGAGGAAGAGGAAGAGAGAGATGGATCGTGGGAAGAGGAGAATAAGGAAGAAAAGGAAGAGAAAGATGAAGAAGAATATAAAGAAAAATAATAGAAAATGGAAGGAAGGAGGGGAAGGAAAAAAGGAAGAGGAAAAAGAGAAAGGAGATGAAAAAGAGCAAGAAAAAGATGAAAAAAGGAAGAGGAAAAAGAGAAAGGAGATGAAAAAGAGCAAGAGAAAGATGAAAAAAGGAAGAGGAAAACGAGAAAGATGAAAAAGAGCAAGAGAAGGATGAAAAGGAAGAGGAAGAGGGACGTGAATACAAAGGAGAAAAAGAGGAAAAGAGGAAGAGGAAGAAGATAAAAAGAAAGAGTACCAAGAAGAGCAGGAGGAAGAGGAATATGCGGAGGGGGAAAAGAACGAGGAAGAGGAGGAAAAAGAGGAAGAGGAAGAGGAGGAAAAAGAGGAAGAGGAAGAGGAGGAAAAAGAGGAAGAGGAAGAGGAGGAAAAAGAAGAGAAAAAGAAGAGAAACAAAAAGCGCATGGGAAAGAGGAATAAGAGGAAAGAGAAAAGAACGAGGGAGAGGAGAAAAAAAGGAAGAGGAAGAGGAGAAAAAAGAGGAAGAGGAGAAAAAAAGAGGAAGAGGGAGAGGAGAAAAAAGAGGAAGAGGAAGAGGAGAAAAAAGAGGAAGAGGAAGAGGAGAAAAAAGAGGAAGAGGAGGAAAAGGAAGAGAAACAAAAAGAACAGGAGAAAGAGGAAAATAAAAAAGAGGGAAAGAACGAGGCTGGGGAGGAGAACGAGGAAGAGGAAGATGAGGAAAAGAAGAAAAGGAAGAGAAGGAAAAGAAGGCGGGGGGGGGACGAGGAGAAATAAAAGGAGGAAGAAGAGAAGAAAGAGGAAGAAGAAGAAAAGAAGAAGAGGAATAGGAGAAGGAGCATGTCATAAGCATGTAAAGAAAGGAGAAAGAAGATAAAGACAAAAATTATAAAAAGACAAAGAAAAATAAAAGTGAGACAGAGAGATAGATAGAAATAGATAGATAGATAGACAGATAGATAGATAGACAGATAAATAGATAGATAGACAAATAAATAGATAGATAGATAGATAGATAGATAGAGAGAAAGAGAGAGAGAGAGAGAGAGAGAGAGAGAGAGAGAGAGAGAGAGAGAGAGAGAGAGAGAGAGAGAGAGAGAGAGAGAGAGAGAGAGAGAGAGAGAGAGAGAGAGAGAGAGAGAGAGAGAGAGAGAGAGAGAGAGAGAGAGAGAGAGAGGAGAGAGAGATGAGAGAGAGAGAGAGAGAGAGAGAGAGAGAGAGAGAGAGAGAGAGAGAGAGAGAGAGAGAGAGAGAGGAGAGAGAGAGAGAGAGAGAGGGAGAGAGAGAGAGAGAGAGAGAGAGAGAGAGAGAGAGAGAGAGAGAGAGAGAGAGAGAGAGAGAGAGAGAGAGAGAGAGAGAGAGAGAGAGAGAGAGAGAGATTCGCTATCCTATTCCCACGAAATGGGAGGGTTAGTCCTGTCCCTTGTTTCATGCCATTGGGTGTTTTATGCCGATGTTAGGTCGCCTCCCCGCCTGGCCAGGGTTGTCGGGAACCAACGTGCAAAGACGACAGCGAGTCCCTGGAATCGCACTCACGACTACCTGCTTATGAGTTCGACACGATAACCACTGGATATATATTGAATATAAGCTGAAAAAGGAAAGGAGACGAAGAGGAGGAAGATGAAGAGGAAAACGAATAGAAAGAAAAAGAAAAAATATGAATGAAACTGGGAAAAGGGTGAAAGGTGAATAGTAATATCAATGATAATAATGATAATGACAATAATGATAACGATAATAATAATGATAATAATAATAATAATAATAATAATAATAATAATAATAATAATAATAATAATAATAATAATAATAATAATAATAATAATAATAATAATAATAATAATAATAATAATAATAATAATAATAATAATAATAACAATAATAATAATAATAATAATAAAAATAATAATAATAATAATAATAATAATAATAATAATAATAATAATGATAATGATGATGATGATGATGATGATGATGATGATGATGATGATGATGATGATGATGATGATGATGATGATGATGATGATGATGATGATGATGATGATGATGATGATGATAATAATAATAATGAAAATAACAATAATAGCAATAATGATAATAGTAATAATAATAGTTATAACAACGATAAGGGTAATAATAATGATAACAATAATAATAACAATATAACAGTAACAACAATATATATAAAAAACATTAACGACAATAACAATAAAGAGTGAGAAAGAAAAAGAAAAAGCATAAAACAAAACAACCAGGAGAAGAAACGAGAGAGAGAGAAAAAATAAAAAAAATAAAAAAAAAATAAAAAACAAAAATGCAGAAAGCAGGAAATGATGACAAGAACGGGACGAAGCGAGAAAGAACATATAAACAAGTAAAAGAAGGAATTAAAAGAAACGTAGAAATCCTTTCCAAGGGAATATAAAGAAAGAAGGAGACAAAAGTACACGAAAATGGTAAAAAGGGGGAGAGGGAAAAACAAAACGGAAGATGGAAATAACGATCGAGAAAGAGAAGAAGAAGAAGAAGAAGACGAAGAAGAAGAAGAA
>NC_134813.1:11250593-11255593 GCF_046742065.1 Oratosquilla oratoria
TCCTCTCCTCTGTCTCCCCTCCCTCCTTCACTCTGCGTCCTTTCTCTCTCTCTCTCCCCCCGCCGCCATAGTCTTCTTGCTTCTCTTCCTGCCTGCCTGCTCGGCTTCTTTCATTGCTTCCTTCCTCTCTTCCTTCTGCCGTGCCCCTCGTCGTTTCCTGCCCTCCCACTTGCTCGTTCCCTCGGCCTTCCGCTTTCTTCTTGCTTCCTCCCCGCTCTGATCCTCGTCTCCGCCTTTTTTCGTTTCCCTCTTCCTGTCAGCTCTCTGTTCCCGCCTACTCCCTCTCTTCTCCCTCGCCGTCCGTCTTCCCCCCTTCTCTCCTCTTCCTTTCCTCTCCTCTTTCTCCCTTCCGCTCCGTTCTCTCTTCCATTCCTTCTTCCAATCGTTCCCTCACTTCGTTCTATCCGTTGCATACTCTCTCTCCGCTCTCTCGCTCTCTCTCTCTCTGCTCTCTCTCTATCTCTCTCTCTCGTCTCGCTCTCTCTCTCTCGCTCTCTCTCTCTCGCTCGTGCGCTCTCTCTCTCTCGCTCTCTGCTCTCTCTTCTCGCCTCGCTCTATCCATTCCTTTCCCCTCTCCCCCCACTCCCCCCCTACCTTCCTACCGCCGCTTTCTACCTACGCTACCTTCCTTCTTACCTTACACCTTCCCGCTTACCTCCCGATCCTACCTGCTTACCTTACTAGCCTGTCCCTCCGGACCGCCTACCGTTCCCTTCTTACACTCCGACCTTCCCTCTTACCTCCCTACACTCCTTCTTTATCCTTACTGACCTTCCCTCTGACCTCCCTACCTTCCTTCTTACCTTGTCTTACCTTCCCCTCGTACCGCCCCTACCTTCCTTCTTACCATTACTACCTTCCCTCTTACCCCTCACCCCCCCTACCTTCCAGAGTGTCCAGCAGACCGGCCAGATAAACTGCCCCCCCGAAACTGCCGTCTGACCGTGATCGTTACATTCCCTCAGGTCAGCCAGTCCGTTCCGGAGGAAAAGCAGAACTATGCCATAGATAAAGCCCTACACAGCCGGAGTGTAGGGAGGTAGTAATGCCATAGGGTAATCCAGTAAGGCCGGAGGTAAGGTAGTAAGGCCAGAGGTAAGCCAAGTAAAGGCCGGATAGTAAAGGTAAGAGGCCAGAGGTAAGCCGTAAGGCCGGAGGTAAGGTAGTAAGGCCAGAGGTAAGCCAGTAAAGCCGGAGGTAAGGTAGTAAGGCCAGAGGTAAGTCAGTAAGGCCGGAGGTAAAGCAGTAAGTCCAGAGGTAAGCCAGTAAAGCCGGAGGTAAGGTAGTAAGGCCAGAGGTAAGTCAGTAAGGCCAGAGATAAGGTAGTAAGGCCAGAGGTAAGTTAGTAAGGCCGGAGCTAAGGTAGTAAGGCCGGGAGTAAGTCAGTAAGGCCGGAGGTAAGGTAGTAAGGCCAGAGGTAAGCCAGTAAGGCCGGAGGTAAGGTAGTAAGGCCAGAGGTAAGTCAGTAAGGCCGGAGGTAAGGTAGTAAGGCCAGAGGTAAGTCAGTAAGGCCGGAGGTAAGGTAGTAAGGCCGGGAGTAAGTCAGTAAGGCCGGAGGTAAGGTAGTAAGGCCAGAGGTAAGCCAGTAAGGGCGGAGGTAAGGTAGTAAGGCCAGAGGTAAGTCAGTAAGGCCGGAGGTAAGGCATTCCCGGCGAGCGGGTGAATGGGTCCTTCGCTGTTAGGTAAGGCGGGTCCATTAGGAGCTGGAAAGAACTTTTGCAGGTAGATGGAGGTAGATGGAGGTAGATGGAGGTACATGGGAGATGAACGCCCACTCCTTTCAATCTTTAAGCCCTGCTCTGCTTGAGTCTGAAAAAAAAGCGAGAATCACTTATGTGGCAACACTGCCCAGCTGTTTCTCGGGTGGTGTTGCCATACGAGTGAGTTTTTTTTCGGATTTGCTGAAATAATGTACAAGTGTTCATTGACTTTTATGTGCTTTATTTTTTATCTATGCGTTTCCTGATTCAGTTATCTACTTATTTATCTTTTATTTTTTCATTTTAGCTTGCTACAATGAACACAGACAATCTGACCACACTGAGAATAGGATGGATCTTTATATGTTATATATATATTATATATATTATATATATATATATATACATATCATATATATATATATATATATATACATATACATACATATATATATATAATATAAATATATATATTGTGTGTGGTGTGTGTGTGTGTGTGTGTGTGTGCATATATATTATATATTATATAATTATAATATGTATATATACTTATATAATATATATATACATATATATACAATATATATACATAAATATATATATATATTTCAACAAAAACCCAAAGTGTTGTATAAGAAGCAATGAAATAAATAGATTCCATATATTTCGATCACGGACTGTGATCCTCTTCAGTGGAATACAGAGTAGAGGAGCAAAAGGCATGTCTTATAAACAGTAAAAGAAGAAACATGGATAGGACTCAGGTAGCGTCTAATGCTTTGCGGGGCAGGTCACCCGCCTTCACCAGAGATGGTAGTAATTTGTGGACTGCCCAGGTGGTAATGCAGTCAGGTGACCATTGTCCATGAGATATATTGAAATTTGGAAATTTGTTAATCAAGGATGATTCTATTATTTTCCTTTTAAAACTGCACTTTGAATTGAATATAATTTTTGCTTCATCCCAATCTATACGCTGTCTTCCAACACGTAGACAAGGAAGGCCACCGTATAGATTGGAATGAAGCAAAAATTATATTCAATTCAAAGTGCAGTTTTAAAAGGAAAATAATAGAATCATCCTTGATTAACAAATTTCCAAATTTCAATATATCTCATGGACAATGGTCACCTGACTGCATTACCACCTGGGCAGTCAACAAATTACTATCATCTGGTTGACGGCGGGTGACCTGCCCCGCAAAGCATTAGACGCTACCTGAGTCCTATCCATGTTTCTTCTTTTACTGTTTATAAGACATGCCTTTTGCTCCTCTACTCTGTATTCCACTGAAGAGGATCACAGTCCGTGATCGAAATATATGGAATCTATTTATTTCATTTCTTCTTATCCAACACAGTGGGTTTTTGTTGAAATTTACTAATGTGTTACGACATTACTTTGTAGTTATATGTATATATATATATATATATATAATGTATATATATATATATATATACATATATATATATATATATATATATATATATATATGTATATATGAACAGCCTTTAATAAGCACAGTATTCAAATAAACGAGTTTCACATTATTATCAAGCTTCTCATCTATAATCTCTTTTCAATATTTTCCTTGATGCACTCCTTGAGACGCTTCCATCAGACACAGAAAGGTCAGACAAGGAGACAAGGTCAAGGCGTCCGTGTGCATGAATCACATCACAACCGTGTCAACACAATGGCACACTTGACGTAGTCTATTCTGGTTGACGAAAGACGATTTTATTCAGCCTTGGGGTGGTGGACCAAGAAATGAACGTGGTCTAAGTCGACGGAGACTCTCATAGTGGCCAGGCATCTTTCGTCAGCTGTATAAAATCGTTTGGTATCACCTAGAATGAAATATATAAAGTGTGGTATAATGTTAAGGAGAATAGGCTAACACCACCTTAGCGTGTCTAAACCTGGATGTTTTTACGTATGTGAATATATGTATATATATATATATACATATATCTATATGTATATGTATAGTTACATTTATACATACATGTATGTCTACTGTATATGTATATGCACATTTACATGTATATGTATATTTATATGTATATATATGTTTATATGTATATATGTAGATGTATATGTATATGGTGTATATATATACATGTATGTACATGGCGTACATGTATATATATATGTATTTGGAGTATATGTATATTTCTATGTATACGTATACGTCTGAACTCGGTCATAAAAGCTCTCGCTGATGCCGGAAAATTTTATTTATCTAAGAAACTGTGACAATTCACATTAATTTACCTTTTTTGATTTTTTTTTCAACTCTCCTCCTCCTCCCCTCCTCCTCCTCATCCTTCTCTTCTTCCTCCTTAGTTGTCTTCCTCTTCCTACTCTTTCTGCTTCTCCTCTTCTCCTCTTCCTTCTCATTCTCCATATTTGAAATGTCCCATGCACTAAATACATGTATGTATGTATGTATGTATGTATGTATGTATGTATGTATGTATGTATGTATGTATGTATGTATGTATGTATGTATGTATGTATGTATGTATGAATGTATGTATGTATATATATATATATATACATATGTATATATATATATATATATATACAGTATGTATATATATGTATATATACAGTATGTATACATATGTATATATATACTGTATATATATAGTATATATACAGTATGTATATATACGTATATATATATATATATATGCATATATATGTATATAATATATGAATACATATATATATATATATATATATATATATATATATATATATGTATATATATGCCTATATATGTATATATGTATATATATATACATATATATATATATATATATATATATATATATATATATATACACATGTGTATGTATGTACGTATGTACGTATGTATGTATGTATTGTATGTGTGTGTATGTATATATGTATGCATGTATATATGTATATATGCATGTATGTATATATGCATGTATGTATGTATGTATGTGTGTATGTGTGCATGTATATATATGTGTGTATGTATGTGTCTGTATACGTGTGTATGTATATGTGTATTTATGTATGTGTTTTGTAAGTCTATGTATGTTTGTATACATGTATGTATATATGTATGTGTGTATGTATATATGTATCTATGTATGTATATTTATATTTATGTATGGGGTATATACATTTATGTGAATGTGTGTCACTATACACATGCTTTTTTGAACGTTGATTCAAAATACCTTCCATTTTCCATTTCGTGTTCCTGTGTAATTGTATTTCTCTCTTTGTTTTCATAAATGAATGCCTGTGTACGCAAT
>NC_134813.1:11275593-11278093 GCF_046742065.1 Oratosquilla oratoria
ACTCCCATATTAAAAAGAAGGTGACAAAAAGAAACCAAATAACTACAGACCTATAAGTTTGACTTCAATCGTAGGAAAAATGATGGAAACATCATCAGAGATGCTATCGAACATCATTTAGAAGGTAACTGTTTGATAAATGATAGTCAGCATGGATTCAGACTGAAACGTTCTTGCGTGACTTACTCGAATTCTACAACACAGTTATCTCGAATTATGACAAAAGAAACAATATAGATTTAATATAGCTAGACTTTGCAAAAGCTTTTGATACCATCCCCCACGAAAGACTACTTACTAAATTAACTTCACACGGAATAAGTGGTAGCCTATTAAGCTGGACTAGTAATTGATTGAATAATCAAAAACAGAGAGTTGTTTTAAATGAAAAAAAAAACTTCTGGATGAAAAAATGTTACAAGTGGAGTTTCTCGGGGTTCCGTTCTCGGTCCACTTCTATTCATAGTATATATAAATTATATAGACCATGGACTAAAATCTACTATTTCCAAATTTGCTGATGATACAAAACTGTGCAGAATGGCAAATGATCACTTAAACCAATTAGATATTCAAGAAGATTTAGATAAATTACAGCAATGGTCTGAGAAGTGGCTAATGAAATTTAACACAAGTAAATGCAAGGTAATGCATATAGGTAAAAATAACAGTGAGTACGATTACAAATTATCTGAAAATTCGTTAACAAAAGTGGATAGGGAAAAGGATCTCGGCGTAATTATCAGTAACGATCTCAAATCATCCAAGCAGTGTATTTCAGCCTCTGAGAAAGCAAATAAGATTCTAGGACTAATTGCGCGATCTTTTGACTTCAAAAGTACATCACTCATTAACAAGCTATACAAATCGTTAGTTCGTCCACATTTGGAATATACTGTTTCTGTATGGTTACCGAATCTCATTAAAGGCATTGACAGATTAGAAAAAGTACAACGGTGAGCCACAAAACTGATTCCAAATATCAAAAACAAATACGAAAATCGACTAAAACATATGAATCTCTTTTCCTCAAAAAAGCGTAGACTCAGAGGTGAGTTGATACAGGCCTTTAAGATTCTAAAGGGAACTGACACCAAAAGTGACAGAATTTAATTTTCACACTGTATGAGAATCAGACAAGAAATATATTTAATTTGGAAGTGGGTATAAACAACTTCGCCAACCGTGTAGTTAATGAATAGAATAAACTTCCTACAGAGGCAGTGCAATGTAGTTCAGTTTGAAGCTCTAAGAATCATTTAGATAAACACCTAAGCAAGATGCTGTAACGACTATAATTTATTTTATATTATTTTTTATCATTTGCCCGTTTGTTTACAATTATTTGTTTGATTCTCATTTATTATTAGTTATATGTCAATTTATTATTATTTACTATTTACCTGTTTGTTTATTATCTAACTATACTTATACATTTATTTATGTATTTTATTTATTATTTACATTATTATATCTTTTATTTATTCATTTATTTGTTTATCATTATTATGATTTTTTCGCATCCGACCTAGATATTGACCAAAAGGTCTCCTGTCGGCATGCTCCGCCTTTGTAATCCTTTGTAATTTATATCAGAAAAAGTACGGGACCTAGGACTGAGCCCTGAGGCACTCCACTTGATACACAACAAGCTGTATGCGATCAGACAGTCATTCAGAAATCCACCAATGAATGTGACCTACTATACCATGGGCTTCTAGTTTACTTAGTAGCCTCCTATGAGGGACTTTATTAAAGGCTTTTTGGAAGTCAACCTATATAACGTCAACTGTCCTCCCTTCTTCGTTCATTAATGAACACTTTCACCGGTAAAAGAAAAAGTGTTCACCATTTTCTCTCTCTCAACATTTTAGTGTCTAATGACAAACAGTTTATTTAGAAGAGAAAAGACGGATTCAAAATGTTTTTCGAATTGAGGGGGAGGAGGGTAAAAGCGAAATTATGACACCTTCATTGAGAAACAATCCATCAATGTAAAAAAAAAAAAATCCAAATTAATTCTTCCCAAATAATTAGAACCTTCATTCTGCCATTAAAAAAAAAAAAAAAAAAAAAAAAAAAAAAAAAAAAAAAAAAAAAAAAAAAAGAAAAAAAAAAAAAAAAAAATCACATGTAACGAAACACAAGCACACAAAAGTTCGGGATCGATTCCCAACAAGAAAGGCGTGTCAAAAATGGAGACCAAGTGTCCTGTGAAATCATCAAAAGGGCTTGCAACCTCAAAGGAAAATATCAACGTTTGCCAAACGTATCACAATGCTTCCCAAACGTTTCCTCAACGTTTTCTCGACGTTTTCCAAATCAAAGGAGCCTTTTCACAGACCCCAACATTTTTCTGGCATCATTAGAATTTGCAATTATCTAATCTATTTTGAAAATAAGAAAAAATACGAAAAAAAAGTAAAAAAAAAAAAAAAAATCGTATCAATTAGAAACTATACAACTAAATATTTCCTTGATGACTGGCCACCCTCGTTAT
>NC_134813.1:11285593-11295593 GCF_046742065.1 Oratosquilla oratoria
TGTGTGTGTGTGTGTGTGTGTGTGTGTGTGTGTGTGTGTGTGTGTGTGTGTGTGTGTGTGTGTGTGTGTGTGTGTGTGTGTGTGTTGTTACCTTTAGGGACAGAAACAGAATTGTCTACCAATCATGACAAAAAAGCTCTCGTCTCATCCAACTGTCTAATAATGCAGCGGTGACCTCATCTGACCCAGAATGACCCCGACAAAATCCTACCGATTCCGACAAAGGTAATGGTGTCTATCAGTGACAGAGTTCGGGTTTATACATAGAGAACATGAATAAGGAAAATGTCCTTAAGTTCCATAACATGGAGAGGTCACTCGAAAGGCCTCCGTCCGAAGGTTATTGGGATTAATGTCCGGTGTATTTGATGGCCAGAAAAGAAAATTAAATTAATCAATTCGGTTGATTTTTATCCTGGGGTGATGTACATTTTCGACCTTATACACTCTTGTCAGTAAGTCTATTGGCAGTTAAATGAAGTAGGTCGGTAGTTCCATCGGGTCAGTTAAAAAAAATTCATAGTTAAGGCAATTAGAGCCCAAAGCGCTTAAACATTTTTGTTCAGTTAGAGGACTTTGTTTAACTTAGACCAATTCCTAGATAATTGTCTAAATGGAGACAATGTCTAACCTATTATTCTAGATAGTGATTATATATATTTTTCTGCTTAGCGGTAAATGAGTCTCAGGCATTATTCCTTAAACGGATTACAATCGTCATCATAGAAAATGGAGAATCGTCATCATAGAAAATGGAAAAGTGGAAACTTGTCTTGCTTTTGTTGGTTGATGGTTTCGTTTTTTTTTTTTTTATCAAAATAATGGGAGAAGGTAATAAGCTTACGCTAGGAGACGCTGAGTTGCTGCGGCCGAAGCCATCACCCCTCCCCTATCAAGCACTTTGACGAATGGGAGAGGAGTGCGGGACTCGAACCCGTGACCATGACACTTCCGATTTATGCCATTAGTAAACCTCCATGGAGCAGTGGGTAATGTTTCTACCTCCAAACGCAGAAGGCCCAGGTTCGATCCTTGGTAATTCCAAAGCAATTTCATGGCGTTCCAACCCCTCTCCACAACGGTGGACATCAGAGGTGCGGTAGACCAGTGTCGCGTAGCACCTAATCAGTTTGGTCGAACTGATTACACTGACCTCAGACTTCGTTCACAACCACAGTCATTCCAAAACACCAACGACAACTTTACAGAGGATGTACCGTCCCTCAGGGGGATAGACCGGTCCTGCAGTGGACCATTAAGGCTAAGTGTACCATGGGCTCATGTGAAGGGTGAGTGCGGCTGTGCGATGCCACAGCGGTTCCCCTCATCCTAAAACACTGGCAAGGGACGGGAAGGCGGTCCCTCGTCGGGGTTGAATAAAATCAACAAACAAATAGATAATTTGAGAAGACAAAGGAACAAATTTTCGAAAAAAAAAGAAGAATAAAATTAGATCCTTGCATTGTTAGACTAAGTCGAATTGCTCATTCATTTATTTATTTTTCTTATATTTTTTGACGAGGGGTGGGGAGGGAAGTTTGGACCTGGAACGTAAACGCGCACACACGCACACACACACACACACACACACACACACACACACACACACACACACACACACACACACACACACACACACACACACACACACACACACACACACACACACACAAACAACTCGGTGGCGCAGTTGGTAGAGCGCTGAACTACTAGCATGGTGGTGCCCGTAGTACTTGGTTCGAATCCTGCCCAGGGCCGAAATCATTTCGGTACCGCTGCGCTTCGGGTCGTTACTCTGACTCTCGTGGGCGGGGAGTTGGGTGTGTGTGTGTGTGTAAGGTCATAGCATTACCCATAGATCGGACCTACGAGCTCTGAGCTCTCTTCCAGGAGGGAAATAGCTGTCGATCACGAGTCCAACACGTGATCCAAAGACCAAGTGAATACACACACACATACGCCACACACAGAAATAAATACACACACGTGCATGTAGCACCATTTTTTTTATCTCTCTTTCTTTCCCTGCCACATCCACCCAAACCTATACGTTCATCCACACCGACACCTACACATACACAATATTTCTCTGACATCCACACCTAAATACATACACTATACACGTAAAAGACACACTCTCTAAACCCCTTCTTTTCTCTCTCTCTCTCTCTCTCTCTCTCTCTCTCTCTCTCTCTCTCTCTCTCTCTCTCCGTGTCGTCCGTAGGTTCCTGTCGATGGGAGGCTGGCTGTACGTAAACACAGGTCGTCTCAGGACAGAAGCGACCTCATCGAAGTCTCGAGATACTACGAAGATGTCTACTTTCGGGAAAGATATGTCTGCCGAGGTGTGTCTATTCGATACATTTTTTTATATTTATCATAATTATTTATATATATCATTTTTTTTTTATATTTATCATAATTATTTTTATATATTATTTAATTTGTTTCTGGGGGAGGGGAGCAATGTGTTGTTATACGACGAGAAAAAAAAATCGAAAATTTTATTATGGGAAAAAATCGTGTTCGTTAAAAGTTTTGCTTTATATTTTGTTACTATGGGTCTCCTAATTAATTGTATTTTTGCTGTATTGCAAATATAATTGAATATTTTAATTTGAATATTTCCTAATGAAAAAAAAACTTTATGCACTATTCTAAAAAAGTAACCGGTATGCAGAGAAGTATACGAATTAAAAAAAATATATATGAATTACAATTCTACAAGAAAATAAACAGACATAAAAAATTAATAGAAATAAATTAATAAAAAAAAAGACATAACGTAGCTGAGCAAGATTGAAGACTACAAAACCAACTGTACATCAAAATTAATGTAAAAAGTAAATTAATAAACAAATAAATTGATAGATAAATAAATGAATAAATAAATGAATAAATACGTAAATCAATAAATAATCTCCACAAATTCATTCTTGACGCCTTCAGTATCTATTGCTAATATTTCTCTTTCTGTAGCTACCACCAGGCTATACATCTATTGTATAACACAACTTTTTCAAATCTATTTTATATTTATATTCTCACTCTTCCTCGCGTGCCGGATGATTGTTCATTTGAACAAATACAAAATTTCTGTTCTATTTTGTTCAACTCTCTCAAGTCTGTAAATAAACGAATGAACATGTAGATAATAATTCCACTGTTCATTTGAACAATACTCTTTGGTTCAATAAATTCTTCTCAGGCCAGCCAAACTATTTCCTCTTATCTAAATCACGTATGATTTATTCAGGCTGCCGTCAGGTGATTTTATTCAGATGAGAGAAAACCTCCTCCATCCACTCCCTAGTGTAGGCCTTATGGTCTCTTGCAGTCTCAGTCATTCTTATGTTCTTATGTTCTTTCCCTCACCAACTAACCTATTGACAGTGCATATTGTTATTATGTGTTTTTAGTATTACATTTTCTCTTTTATTAATTTTCTTCCTCTCCTCCTCTTCCTTTCTCTTTCCTTCTCTTCCTTCTCCTCACCCTCTCCTCCTCTTCTCTTCCTCCATTCCCCTTTCCTCTTCACCCTCCCTTCCCTTTCCCCTCTCCCCTTTCCATTTTCCTCCCCTTCTCCTTACCCTCTCCTCCTCTTCTTTTCCTCCATTCCCCTTTCCTCTTCACCCTCCCTTCCCTTTCCCCTCTCCCCTTTCCATATTCCTCCCCTTTTCCTCTCCTCCTTTTCACCCTCTCCTCCTCTTCTCTTCCTCCATTCCCCTTTCCTCTTCACCCTCCCTTCCCTTTTCCCTCTCCCCGTTCCATTTTCCTCCCCTTTTCCTCTTCCCTACCCCCGCTGCCCCCTTCCCCCTCCCTCCCCCACCTCCCTCCCCCCCAGCCGGCCCCTGCAGGGGTCTGAATTTAGCAGAACAGTACGGTTAGTGCTTTGATCGTTTCTGTTTTGGGAAATCTCGAACGCGGGCTGGGATTACTTGGGGCGTTCCGGGCCGCTTTGTTTATTTATGTTGGAAACAACACGACGAGGCTCGAATTGGGGGTGGGGGTGGGGATTGTTAATTGAAGAGCATGCACATGCACGAGCAAGAACTTACACACACGCGCGCGCGGGCGCACACACACACACACACACACACACACACACACACACACACACACACACACACACACACACACACACACACACACACACACACACACACACACACACACACACACACACATACACACATATATATATATATATATGTGTGTGTGTGTGTGTGTGTGTGTGTGTGTGTACATATATATATACATATATATATATATATGTGTGTGTGTGTGTGTGTGTGTGTGTGTATGTATGCATACATACACATATGCAGAAAAACTACCAAGGAAAATAATAAAATGATGACTGAGGGCTTTCGTCTATTTAGACATCCTCAGGGCACATACAATGATGATACAAACATGAGTATAAATACAAAGTGGGAGGCTATGGATGGGAACAGGAAGAGGCTATGAGCGAGTCTCCTTGGTAAACCTATACCGTTCGCGGCAACGGACGTTTGGGCCACCAGTTTTTCAACAACAAAATATTCAAGTTTACATATTCCTTGACTTAGATTTAAGTTATTGACAAATGTATATTTAATCAGACTGGATTCTATTATATTTCTAGTTAAATATGAGTTATTTCTAGCAATTTCTTTTGCACCCTCCCAATGCAAATATTAAAATCCTTTAAATTAGTGCAATCGTTCTTATTCAATATCACAACACTATTACTCTTATCTGCTTTAGTGACATTGGTAAAATGGAAACTTTATTGAGTAATGAAATCACATAGACTAAGTTAAAGACAAGTCCTTTAGGGTCGATCAACATTAGTTTCGTTTCAAAATTAAAAAAAACTCTTAAAAGGTCATGAACCTTTAATCAAAGAGTTCTCATCTATTAACCTGTTTCTTCCATACATGTATGAATTAATCAAAACTCACAAGCCCGATAGCCCTGTGAGACTTATCACTAGTTCCATAGGATCCGCCAGTTATAAATTGTCTAAGTGGCTTGTGTCCATATTAAGTCCTCTTGTCATTTCCATTGCAAGTAGCCACATTAAGAACAATGTAGACTTAGTTAATAAGCTTTACAACCTAAAAACATTACGATTTTAAATCAATAAGCTATGATGTTTCTTCGTTATTTACTCTTGTCCTTGTTTTTTATTTATTTGTGTTCCTTGAAGAATAACTGAAGAAAAACGAGTTCCCACTACCTACCATCACTATCACTATCATTGATATAATTAGATTATATATTGTTGATTTAAATTTTGTGTTTGAAGGAAAAATATTTCCAGCAAAACTTTTGGTGTTGCAAAGGATCACAAAGGCGGAGCATGCCGACAGGAGACCTTTTGGTCCATAACTAGGTCGGATGCGAAAAAAATATATAGACGATAGAAAAATAGATAAAATGAATAACAATTGTAATAATATAAGTAATAATAAATAAAATAAATAATACATAGTTATAGTTAAATAATAAACAAACAGGAAAATAGTAAATAATGATAAACTGACAGATAAATAATAATAAATGGAAATCAAGCAAATAACAAATAAACAGACAAATAATAACAAACAAATAACCAAATAATATAAGATAAATGGCAGCCATTACAGCATCTTGCTTGAATGTTTATCTAAACGAATCTTAAAGCTTCGAACTGAACTACATTGCACTGCCCCTGCAGGAAGTTTATTTTCCTCATTAACTACACGGTTGGCGAAGTTGTTTCTACCCACTTCTAAATTAAATTTATTTGCTAACTGTTTGAGACCATTATTTCTTATCGGATTCTCATTCAGTGTGAAAATTTTGTCACTTTTGATGTTGTCAACCCCCTTTAGAATCTTAAATACCTGTATCAAGTCCCCTCTGAGTCTACGATTTTTTAGGAAAAACATATTCATACGTTTTAGTCGATTTTCGTATGATTTATTTTCTATATTTGGAATCAGTTTTGTGGCTCTCCTTTGAACTTTTTCCAATCTGTCGATGTCTTTAATGAGATTCGGTGACCATACAGAAACAGCATATTTCAAATGTGGACGAACTAACGATTTACAGTATATAGCTTGTTAATGAGAGATGAACTTTTGAAGTAAAAAAAATCGCGCAATCAGTCCTAGAATCTCACTTTCTTTCTCAGAGGCTGAAATACACTGCTTAGATGATTTGAGATCGTTGCTGATAATTACCCCTAAATCCTTCTCACTATCCACTTTTGCTATTTTTACCTACGTGCATAACCTTGCATTTACTTGTGTTAAGTTTCATTAGCCACTTTTCAGACCATTGCTGTAATTTATCTAAATCTTCTTGAATATCTAATTGATTGAAGTGTTCATTTGACATTCCGCACGATTTTGTATCATCAGCAAATTTGGAGACAATGTATTTTAGTCAATGTATAGACAATAGACAATATATAGACAATAGACAAACATAGACAATATTTAGACAATATATCTTAGACAATATATTTTAGTTATTTATATATACTACGAATAGAAGTGGCCCAAGAACGGAACCCTGAGGAACTCCACTCGTAACATTTTTCCATCTAGAATTTTTGCCATTTAAAACAAATTTCTGTTTTTGATCATTCAACCAATTTCTAGTCCAACTTAATAGGCTATCACTTACTCCGTGTGAAGCTAATTTAGTAAGTAGTCTTTCATGCGGGACGGTATCAAAATCTTTTGTAAAGTCTAAATATATTTAATCTATATTGCTTTTTTGTCATAATTCGAGATGACTGTGTTGTAGAATTCGAATAAATTAGTCACGCAAGAACGTTTCTGTCTGTCTTTTGTCATAATTCGAGATGACTGTGTTGTAGAATTTGAATAAATTAGTCACGCAAGAACGTTTCTGTCTGAATCCATGCTGGCTATCATTTATCAAACAGTTACTTTCTAAGTGATATTCGATAGCATCTTTGATGATAGTTTCCATAATTTTTCCTACGATTGAAGTCAAGCTTATAGGCCTGTAGTTAGTTGGTTTCTTTTTGTCACCTTTTTTGAATATGGGAGTGACGTTAGCTAGCTTCCATTCTCTTGGGACATCTCCAGAATTGATGGATTTTTTCTTTAATAATTTCTAATGGAACAACAATCTCATTTTCATTTCCTTTAAGATTCTTGGTTGCCAACTGTCAGGCCCTAGTGCTTTATTAATTTTGAGTTTCTCTATACACCTTTTAATTTTTTCTTTTGTTATATTTACCGTAGTAAGTCTACCCCAGATTTTTCACAGGTTTTAGTTTGGAGTTCATTTTGAGGTGTTTCGTTTACGAATACTGAGCTAAAATAGTTGTTTAAAATATTACACATTCCTTCGTTTGAATACTCAAGTTGACCGTCAGCAGATAATAGTGGGCCAATGTGATTCCTAATAACCTTTTTAACTCTAATGTAACTGTAGAATTCTTTGGGATTCTCTTTGGATTTATCAGCGATATTCATTTCGTATTGTCGTTTTTTTTATTGTCTTTTTTAAATCTCTCTGTATTATCACATAACTTTGATAGTCGTTAGGTACACCCGAACAATTGTATTTCTTATAAGCTTGTCTCTTTTCAGCAATACTTTTTTCAGTTTCTTTGTCGAGCCATTTTGGGCGAGCCTGATTTGGGGAGCGTCTGTCCTTAAACGGGATGTATGAATCATCTTAGTAAGCGTATCTCTAAATATTTCCCACATCTGATCTACAGGTCTTTCGCTTAGAATTGCCTCCCAATCTGTAAGCTGAAGCTCCTGACGTAGTACGATGAACTGAGCTTTACTGAAATCGGGTATTTTAGATGCACATGTATCTATTCTAATTTCTTTTTAGCAGTTTGAATCTAAGTTGTGGTCGCTATTTGCAATAGTTTCACCAACCTCAACATCGACTATCATCAGTAAGTTTCCATGTCTTGTGGGTTCTTTTACGTGCTGAGCTAAGTAATTTTCACCGAGAAAATCTATCAAGCGACTACCTATATGGCCATGTTCAACGGTCATCCAATCAATGTCAGTAAAATTGAAATCATCCATTATCAATAAGTCCCGGTTGCAGAAACTAGACAGTTCTTGAAACAACAGTTTGTCGTCTGCTAATGATAATGTTTTTGGCCTGTATATTACACCTACATTTATTTTTTGTCCATTTGTTTGGGTTGATTCTACCCACAAACTATCATATGCATCCTGTTTTACTTTCTCTAGAACACAGGCATGGACATTGCTTTTAACATATAACAGAACACCCCCACCTTTCTTGTGGTTTCTATCCTGATGAAAGTGTTTAAATTCCGCAATATTAAATTCACCTTCAAACTCCTTACCATTTAACCATGTCTCGGTTATTCCTATCATATCGAGATTTTCACTTTTGACATATGCCTGTATTTCTTGGAATTTATTTCTTATACTACGAGCATTAACATACATGGTATTAAGAAACCCGTGATTATTTCTTTTTGACACGTTTTGTATTTCAACATGATGCCTCACATTATAATTTTGTTCTTTATTGACACATTGCTCTATAATGACATTTGGTCCTTGACATTCAATGCCTCATAGACATTTACCCCATCTCGGACATCTGGTCCCTCCCGGTCATTTGATCTCTTATGTACACTTTTCCCCACTACGTCATCGCGTTCCATACCGGCCACCCGTCGTTCGCTGACATTCTGTCCGGTATCCCTTCCTAAAGTGATATTCTGTCCTCCACTGACAGTATATCCTACCGTGATGTTTTGTCCTCCACTAACATTGTATACCACCGTGACATTTTTTCCTCCTCTATCATTATATCCCATCGTCATATTTTGTCCTCCACTATTAATATATTCCATAGTGATATTTTGTCCTTTGTCATTACATTCTAGTGTAATATTTAATCATTGCATTAATTGGGAGGGTGCCAAAGACATTGTTAGAAATAAGTCATATTTGACTAGAAATATAATAGAATCCATTCTGATTAAAGATACATTTGTCAATAACTTAAATATAAGGCAAGAAATGTACAAACTTGATCATCTTATTGTTAAAAAAAATGGTGGCCCAAACATCCGCTGCCGCAAACGGTATAGGTTTACCATGAGTAACTTCCTAACAACCTCTTCCTGTTCCCATCCAAGGCCTTCCACTTTGTATATATACTCATGTTTGTATCATCATTGTATGTACCCTGAAGATGTCTAAATAGACGAAAGCCCTCGGTCATCATTTTATTATTTTCCTTGGTGGTTTTTCTGTATAGTTAGGATCACGAGTTCATGTGATTTCTCATGTAATATATATATATATATATATATATATATATGTGTGTGTGTGTGTGTGTGTGTGTGCATATACACATGTTTGTGTGTGCGTGTGTATAATGGAACCAATGGTGGGTCAACTCCCTCACAGCCATCAGGAGGTGGAGGCCTGAGGGGTTGACATTCGGTTTCCGGACGGGGCCAAAGATATTTTTCTACCAATTTCACACTTGGAGAACTGACAACCGGCGATTGTTCACCCGAGGACCGTTGCCAGCATCCGCGGGTTTTCGGGTTTTCAAAACAGCTATTCTCATTATGTATGATATTACAAAATGCTCATACTTGGGCATCGAACCTGTGCGCCTCACCAATTTGTCCAGATATTGTAAAAAAAAAATTGTAATTTAATCGAATTTGTGATTTTTTTCGTTTCGTTTTTACAAAAACCTCACTTGAGCCTCTTTGCTGATTTGAACATTTTATCCTCTTTCCGTAATGAACACTGGGAGTTGTAAATCATCAGTGAACAGCGGTATCATGGCTATTCTTTGGCTGTATATGCATATATGCTTATGTACTGTATAATTTATTCTTTGACTGTATATGCATATGTACATATATATATAGAGACATTGGGACAAATTATGGGAAAGGTGGAGGGGGAAACACGGGTCTTTATCTGATTATCGAGTTTATTCCTGACCGGTTTCGCTTACAATA
>NC_134813.1:11310593-11316944 GCF_046742065.1 Oratosquilla oratoria
GTAGATGAGAGGAAAAGGAGGAGGAGGAGGAGGAGGTGAAAGAAGAAGAGAAGTAGAAGGTGGAAGAGGAGAAGGAAGAGGAGGTAAAGTGCGGGTGAGGTCGTTCAGAATACCCAAAGCTTTTCAACGACCAATAAGAAACAGTCAAGAAAACAAACAGCCAAGGAAACAAACCGACAGACAGACAGACAGAGAGACCCAGGCCCGGCGGCCAGCGGGCTGCTCTGCTTATTTGTGATAAGAAAATTCAAATTTGAAAATTTCCAAAAGGAAGCGAGCGAGCGAGGCGGAGTGAGAGAGCAAGTCTGCCCGGGCCCCCGGAAGGGTCTCAGAGTCTCGCGTCCTCAGGCGTGAGTGCTCAAGTGGGAGGTGGGAGTGGAAGGAGGGAGGGAGAGGTAGGAGATCTGAGGTGAGAGGTAGGAGGTGGGACGGGGGAGGTGGGAGGTAGGAGGTGAAGAAGAGGAGGCAAGCGAGGCGGAGGGAGAAAGAGAGAGTCTGCCCGGACCCCCAGAAGGGTTTCGAGTCCTCAGGCGTGAGTGCTCAAGTGGGAGGTGGGAGTGGAAGGAGGAGAGAGAGGTAGGAGATCTGAGGTGAGAGGTAGGAGGTGGGACGGGGAGGTGGGAGGTAGGAGGTGAAGAAGAGGAGGCAAGCGAGGCGGAGGGAGAAAGAGAGAGTCTGCCCGGAAGGGTCTCTGAGTCTCGCGTCCTCAGGCGTGAGTGCTCAAGTGGGAGGTGGGAGTGGAAGGAGGGAGGGAGAGGTAGGAGATCTGAGGTGAGAGGTAGGAGGTGGGACGGGGGAGGTGGGAGGTAGGAGGTGAAGAAGAGGAGGCAAGCGAGGCGGAGGGAGAAAGAGAGAGTCTGCCCGGACCCCCAGAAGGGTTTCGAGTCCTCAGGCGTGAGTGCTCAAGTGGGAGGTGGGAGTGGAAGGAGGGAGAGAGAGGTAGGAGACTCTGAGGTGAGAGGTAGGATGTGGGACGGGGGAGGTGGGAGGTAGGAGGTGGAAAGTAGGAGTTAAGAGGTGGGATGTGGAAGGTAAGATGTGGGAGGTGGAAGATGGGAGGAAGGATTTGAGGTTGTGGGGGTGGGGTATAGAAGGAAGAAGAGAGGTAAGGAGGAGGTCGGAAGTATGAAAAAAATGGAGAGGAAGGGAAGAGAGAGAGAGAGAGAGAGAGAGAGAGAGAGAGAGAGAGAGAGAGAGAGAGAGAGAGAGAGAGAGAGAGAGAGAGAGAGAGAGAGAGAGAGAGAGAGAGAGAAGAGAGAAAAAGAGAGAGAGAGAGAGAGAGAGAGAGAGAGAGAGAGAGAGAGAGAGAGAGAGAGAGAGAGAGAGAGAGAGAGAGAGAGAGAGAGAGAGAGAGAGAGAGAGAGAGAGAGAGAGAGAGAGAGAGAGAGAGAGAGAGAGAGAGAGAGAGAGAGAGAGAGAGAGAAAGTGAGGGATGAAGGAAAAAATGTTGCAGGAAAAAAGAGCTGAGACGATACAATTAAAGAGGAAAAGAGAAGTAGGAGGTAAGAGAGGTTGAAGTAAGAGGAAGAGAAGAAAAAGGAAGAGAAGGAGAGGAAGAGTCAAGGAAGAAATGAAAAAGAAGCGGAAAGGGAAGAGGTGGACAAGATGAGAAGAAGTAAAAGAAGGAGGAAGAGGAGGAAGAAGAGGAAGAGGAAGAGGAGGAAGCGGAGGATGAGGAGGATGAGGAGGAGGAAAGCAAGGAGGAGGAAGAGAAGGAAGAGGAGGAGGAAGAGAAGGAAGAGGAGAAGAAAAGGAGGAGGAGGAGGAGGAGGAGGAAAGCAAGGAGGAGGAAGAGAAGGAAGAGGAGGAGGAGGAGGAGGAAAGCAAGGAGGAGGAAGAGAAGGAAGAGGAGGAGGAGGAGAAGGAAGAGGAGAAGAGAAGGAGGAGAAGGTGGAGGAGGAGGAGGAAAGTGGTATAAAGAGGAGTGGTATAAAGTGGAAGGGAGGAGGGAAAGGGAGGGGTAGGAAGGGGAGAGGAGAGGAGGAGAGGGGAGGGGTAGGAAGGGGAGAGGAGAGGAGGAGAGGGGAGGGGAAAGGAGGGGAGGGGAGGGGAGGGGAGGAGAGGAGAGGGGAGGGAGGAAGGAGTGAGGGAGAGGGGGAGGGGAGGGGAGGGAGGAGGGGAGAGAGGGAGGGGAGGGGAGGGGAGGGGATGGTAAAGTGTCTGGTCGTTCTAGTTGCGTTTCTTTGGTCAATTCTTTCCTGGTCGTTGTCTTGGTCGGCTTGCTGTTTCTTTGCTTATCTGTTTTTATTTTGCCCGTGGCTTTCTCTTTACGCTTTCCTCATCTTCTTTGTTCTTTTTCCTTTCTCATCCTTCCTAATCTATTTCCACTCTGTTCCCCTTGGTCTTTTTCTGGGTTCCTCTTTCCTTTTACTTGGCTTACCTTTTGTCCCCCCCCATGCTGCTATGCCTTTTCTTTTGCTGTTCCTGTCTCATCCGGTCCTGAAGCGAGGCCACGCGGCCCGTTCGTGTGTTTCCGGGCCCCTTTGACCGGGACCCGTGCTCCCCGTGTGGCCGAGTGCCCGGCTTGTCTCTCCTTCCCTCGTCGAGCTCTTCTCCGCCTCCTTCTTTCCTCCTCCGCCCTCCTTCTACCTTAACCACTCGCCTTCACCAATACACACTCCCATCCTGCTCCCTCTCTCTCCCTTCTTTCCTTCTTTTCCCTCTCTTTCCTTCCTTTTCCCTCTTTCGGTTCTCTTTCCATTCTTTGTTTCGTGACTGCTTTCTTTTCTTCTGATCCCTCTTCTATCTCTCTTTCCCTTCGTTTTCTTCGCGTCCTTCTTTCCCTTCTCTTGGTTGTTCCTTTCCCTCTTTCGTTTGGCGGCCGGTTTTCTTTTCGCGGCGCGTTCATGTTCTATGCTCTTCTCTAGCTTCCGGCGGTCCGTCTTGGTCCGTCGTGCCTTCGTTCCTTCTTGTCCTTCTTTCCTGTGCTGTCCTTCTTTCCTTATGCGTTTCCGGCTGTTCCCCCTTGCTTTCCTTTCTTTTCTCTATCGTTCCCTTCTTTCCGGGCTTATTCTCCGTCTTTCCCGGCGGTCCTTCTTGTCCTTCTTTCTCTCTTTCCTTCTTTCCGTCGGCCGGCTGGCCGGTCCAGCGTTCTCCTTCTTTCCGTTCTTTCCCTTCTATTCCTTCTTAAAGGTAAATCCCCTTGAATCCTCCCTTACCCCTGCCCCAATCCCCTCGCTCATTGCCGACTCGTCACATTTCCTCCTCTCTCCATCTTCGTCCGCGGTGGCTCCCGCTTTCTCTCTCCACCGTGTCTTACTTGCGTTCTATCCTTCCTTCACTCTTTACTCCGTACCTTCCCTGTCCCTTCCCTTGCCGCCAGTTACCGGCCCCTTCATCCTTCTTGTCCATTCCTGCCCCGTCCCTTCCCCCTTCTTGCATTCCGTGCCTGGCCTTCGTGCCCTTTCCCTCTCCTCTCCCCTTCCTTGTGACGGCCTATGCTTTCTAGATCCTACCTTCCTTCTATCCTCCTTTCCTTCCCCTCCTTTCCCTCCTGAATGAACTAATATGTTTCCTCCTGTTCATAGCCATTTCTTTCCTTCCCTTTTTCATGCTTTTCCCTATCTTTCCTTCTCTTGCCCTTCCCTTCCTTCCTTTCCCTCTATCCCTTTCTCGTTCGTTCTGTCCTTGGCTATCTGGACTTCTCCCCCCGCCCCCACCCCCCCCAACGCCCCCCCACCCCCCCCCCCCCCCCCCTCGCCCCCACCCCTCCAAGTCTGCCCCCCCACCCCTTTCCTCCCCACCCCCCCACACCCCCCCCCCCCACACTCCCCCCCCCCCCCCCTCCCTCCCCCCCCTCCCCGCCCCCCCCCAACGACACCCTCACACACTACCAACCACTGACCAAGAAATTATGAGCAATGGCTTGCACTTTCATCTTCAAGCAGCTGCACATCGGTCAGCAAATTTATTGAATCAACAGACAGAGACCCTCCTCTAAACGAGCAAGTAAAAATGAAATCACGAAAAATCCAATAGAGTGAGCACATATGGGCAACAATCAAAGCGAGTCATAAGAGCATGCATTATGAGGTTGGATTCCACAAAGTAATCAAGACAAAATGATTGTAGATGAGGATAACGTCAGATAGTGGGATAGGAGCCGAAGTTATTAAGGAATTGATAACTAAAATGACAAACGATGGTATAATGAAAATCGTGAAAAGATATGAATAAGGGTAATAGGAATTCGGGCATTATATAATGATAGGAATTTGAAGAATTAAAGGTGGATAAAAGGTTAAAAGTATTAAACCTCAAGATGTAATGAAAAAAACAAAACCATAATATAATTAAAACAAGTGATAAAATAATCAAATGCCTATCGTTAATATTTTATATTAATTTTGAGGTAGTAACAAACAAGATAACCTTATCAACCACCACAACAACAAAAGAAACTCGAAAATAAGACTTCTTTTTTAATGAAAATTTTGAGAATGTGAACGATTTTTCTTTTTCGAAAATAAGAATTTTTTTTTTGTGAGAAATTTGAAAATGTGAGATTTATTTTCATAAAATAAGATAAACTGAAATAGAAACAATATTTGTTATTTCTGAAAAAATGAATAAAAAGTACTTTTTCAAACATAAGAAAGACTTTTTCGAAAATGAGAAAAAATATCGAAAATTAGATATACTTTTTTTCTTTTTTATAAAAATACTTTTTTCAAATGCAAACTTTTTTTTATTTCAAAATAATGACAATTTTTTTTTTTATCAAGAACAAATATTTTCATATATAAGTCTGTTCTGAATACCAAGAACTACTTAAAGAAACTTTTTTTTCTGAAATAAGATTTTTTTTTCGAAATTAAGAACTTTTTATTGAAAAACAAGAATCACTTTGAAATAATAAGTAAAAGAAAGACTTTAAAAAATCCAAGTTTAAAAACGACTTCCCTTTTTTTGAAAAGTAAGATTCTTTTCGGAAAACAAAAAAGACTTCTTCTTTTTTCTGAAATAAGATTTTTTTTTCGAAATTAAGAACTTTTTTTGAAAAACAAGAATCCCTTTGAAATAACAATAAAAGAAAGACTTGATAAAATTCCAAGTTAAAAACAACTTCCCTTTTTTCGAAAAATAAGATTTTTTTTCGGAAAACAAAAAAGAAGGAAGGATTTCGAAGGTAATTGAAGTGACGGGCTGGTGAACGAGTGAGCAAATGGCGCGTGACAGTCACCGACCTCTACAATCTGGACCAAACTGACGCCAATCAATTTTATCTAGCACAGGAAACAAGCGAATTGATTAATCAATTAATCACCACGAGTTGATTGACCCTAACTACCAATAGAATATTCTATTTAGATTAAGGAGGGACAAGGAGAAAGAAGGAGAGGAGGAGAAGGAGGAGAGGGGAAGAAGAGGAGGAGGGAAGAAGAGGAAGAGGTGGGAGAGGAAGAGGAGGAGAAGAAGGAGGAGGAAGGGGAGGAGTAGAGGGGTAGAAAAGGAGGAGAAGGACGAGTGGAGGAGAAGAGGAAGAGGAGAAGGAGGGAAGAAGATGAAGAGGAGGAAGTAGGAGAGGAGGAGAAGCAGGAAAGGGAAGGAAAGGAGGAGACAGGAAGGAGAGGAGGAGGAGAAGGAAGTGGAAGAATAAGAGCAGTAGGTGTTGGAGGAGGAGGAGGAGGAGGAGGAGGAGGAGGGGTAGGTGGAGGAGGGAGGAAGGGGGTAGGAGGTGGAGGAGGAGGAGGAGGAGGGGTAGGTGGAGGAGGAGGAGGAGGAGGAGGGGTGGTGGTGGAGAAGGAGGAGGAGGAGGAGGAGGAGGGGGAAGGTGAGAGGAGGATGGAGAAGTAGGAGGAGGAGGAGGGATAGGTGGAGGAGGAGGAGGAGGAGGAGGAGGAGGAAGAGGAGAGAGGGTAGGTGGAGGAAGGAGGAGGGGGAGGAGGAGGAGGATTAGGGGTTGGGGTAGGTGGAGGAGGAGGAGGGTTAGGTGGAGGACGGCGTGAGGCGGCGCCGGAGGGGTACGGGGTAGGCGAGTCGGCCTGCGGTCTGCGGTGTCGAAGAATAATAGGTGATGAGTTGGAGGAGGACCAAAGGAACCCCAACAGAAGAACAAACAACAGCCGGCCTGTTTGGTCCGCGTAAACGAGGTTGTTAGATGTTCACTATACTAAGGCTCCCGATACGAAAAAAGGTAACTAGGCGACTGAAGATGAAACTACACACTACTTGCTACCACTATTCCTATCATCCAAACACAGATTTAAATACCGGTTGTCAGATATTTATTGCAAGGGAATAATATTTTATTTTGAGGAATTAGAGTCCATAATATTAATCTAAGAGATATTTTAAATGCCTGTTAATGATGTTACTTACCAACGACGGTGGAAGTTAACAAATTCCACA
>NC_134813.1:11327444-11329944 GCF_046742065.1 Oratosquilla oratoria
GTGTCATGTAGTTTGAAATAATTACTCCTAGGTCTCTTTCTGAATTTACTTTTGTAGCTTCCTTTGTTCCAATTTTGTATTGACCGGATATTCTATTTTTACTTTCACCAAATTCTATCATACTACATTTCTTCATGTTGAAATTCACTTCGTTGTTTTTACTCCATTTCCAGACTTTGTCCAGGTCTTCTTGAAAAGATTTGCAATCTTCTTCTTTACTCACTCTCTTCAATAGTTTTGCACCATCTGCAAAGAAGTTTATATAACATTCAATTCCTTCATCCATGTCATTTATGTTTACTCAATTAGAGTTCTTTTCCCTAAGTACCACTCTCATTTTCCTTCCTTTCAAGAAATCCTTCATCCATTCCAATAACTTTCTTTGTATTCCACATATTGTTTCAATTTTTCTTAGTAGTTTTTTGTGTGGTACTTTATCAAAAGCCTTTTGTAGGTCCAGGAAGGCACAATCTGCCCAGCCATCTCTTTCTTGCATTATATATATCAATCTTGAGTAAAAGCATATAAAGTTTGTAGTACATGATCTTCCACTTCTAAATCCAAATTGGATGGGGTTTAATATTTTGTTCTCTTTCAAGTGCTTAGTCCATTTATTTATGATAACTCTTTCGCATATTTTTGCAATTGTGCTTGTAAGGGATACCGGTCTATGATTTGTTGGATTTTCTTTATCTCCTTCCTTATAGATTGGTACAATATTAGCATTTTTCCAGTTTTGTGGTACTTTTTCCTCTTTGAGTGAGAAGTCAGTTATCTTGTGTATTTTATCTTTGAGTTCATCTATGTATTCTTTTAATATCCAGTTCGTTATTCTGTCTGGCCCATGTGACTTTCTGACATCGAGTTTCCTTATTTGGTCCCTTATTTCTTTCTGTGTCACCGTTATTTCTTTCATTTTAGAGGATCCCTCTTGGTGACCATCATCCCACATTTGTGAGCTTTCAATTGTAAATACAGACTTAAAGTGTCTGGTCATTACTTCAGTCATTTCTACATCTTCTGTGTATTCTTTATTTCCTTCACACAGTTTCACTATTTCATGTTTTTCTTTTAGTTTATCATTTACACATGTGTAAAATAGTTTAGGTTGATCTTTGCATTTTGCTATTATATCTTTTCCATAGTTTCTTTTTTCCTCTCTGTGTATGTCTACGTAATCATTTCTCAGTTTAATGTATGTTGCCATTTAGTCACTTTTTGTCTCTTTTCCATCTTTTCCAAGCTTTGTCTCTTCTATCTTTAGCATCGCTACATTTTTTATTATACCAGAACTTTATGTACTCCCTTTTCTGTTTCTGGTTAGGCACATGCTTATCTGTTCCCTCCTTATACATTTCTTTAAAAATGTTCCATTTCTCTTACATCATTGTTTCATCATTTCCAAATTTTTCCCAGCAGGTATTTTGAAAAAATTCTAAGTTTCACAAAGTCAGTTTTGTTGTACATTAATCTTCCTTCTCTATGTTTCTCGTTCCTTCTCACAACATTTTGTTCCTTAAACTCGATCTCTATTAGTATGTGATCACTCTTTCCAATTGGTATTTTATTGTTTATTTCTTCCACAATTTTAGGCTCAGAGGTGAATATCAAATCTAGTCTCGATGGTTCTCCGTTTTGTCTATATCTAGTATTTTCTTTAACCCAGTGAGTTAATGATTATCGATTTTCATATCCAGTAGGACGTTGCTCCAGAGTTCCTCTCCACCTCCCATTGTCAATTCTTCCCAATTTATTTCCTTTGCATTAAAGTCACCCATAATTACTATATTTTCTCCATATTTCAGTGTCTCGGTTAATTCATTCATTGCGTCTTCTAGTAATTTTGAATGTTCGCTGTCAGTCCAAGTCACATTTTTTGGTAGCATATATATAACTATAAAATTTCTACTTTTTATACTGCTATTTTCGACTTTAACTGTGATTATCTCCACATTGTCTTTTCCTTCTGTTGCCTTTTATTACATTTAGGTCCTTTCTAGTCAATAGTATGACTCCTCCCCCCTGTTTGTCCATCCTATTTTTCGACCAAAGGTTGTATAAACCTTGTCCCACCATACTTGATTTTATGGAACCTTTTAGTTTTGTCTCCACAATTCTCATTATGTCAGGTTTCGCTATTGACAAATAGACATTCAATTCATTTATTCCTGAAATCATACCGTCCATATTTGTATATGCCACTTATTTTTTCTTTTCTTCTCTTTTTTGGTTTAAGTTTTCATTTTTTCTGATGTACCAAAAAAAATTGGGGGGGGGGTCTTCACTTCTCAGTGCCCTATCTTTCTCTAATTCCTCTTCATTAATTTCCTTTTTTATCCTCACATTTTTTTTATTTTTCACTGTTTGCTAGTTTTGGCGCTTTTGATAGTATTTCTTCTATAATTTTAGTTCTTAGTTTGATTTTCATTGGTCTGTGTTTTTTGTTTTGTTTTTTAAGGTATGTACCCATTCTGTGTACGTCATCGATTTCCTTATCCAG
>NC_134813.1:11379944-11382444 GCF_046742065.1 Oratosquilla oratoria
CACACACACACACACACACACACACACACACACACTCACACACACACACACACACCCACACACACACACACACACACACACACATACACACACACACACACACACACACACACACACACACACACACACACACACACACACACACACACACACACACACACCGCTCTCTGGCGCAGTTGGTAGAACGATGAACTGAACTACTAGCATGGTGGTGCGCGTAGTGCTTGGTTCGAATCCTGCCCAGGGCCGAAATTAATTTCGGTACAGCTGCGCTTCGGGTCGTTACTCTGACTCTCGTGGGCGGGGAGTTGGGGGTGTGTGTGTGTGAAAGGGCATAGCATTACCCATAGATCGGACCTACGAGCTCTGAGCTCTCTTCCAGGAGGGAAATAGCTGTCGATCACGAGTCGAACACGTGATCCAAAAGACCAAGTGAATACACACACATACACACACACACACACACACACACACACACACACACACACACACACACACACAGCACATACAGCACACACCAGACACACACACACACACACACACACACACACACACACACACACACACACACACACACACACACACACACACACACACACACACATAAACAACGCACACATATACACATATATTTGCATATATTATTTTACATATATACTATATAAACGTATGTATGCAAATATGTGTTTAACGGAAAAATACATATAGATAATAAAAAGCAAATAGATTGATAAACTTATAAAATAAACAAAACAGTTCAAATGAAATAAAACAAAACAAGATCAAATAACATATTAGAAAACAAAGTTACATACATATACATATACATATACATATACATATACATATACATATAAATATACATATATATATGCATATACATATACATATACATATACATGTACATGTACATATACATATACATATACATATACATATGCATATACATATACATATACGTACATATACATATACATATACATATACATATGCATATACATATACATATACATATACATATACATATACATATACATATACATATACATATACATATACATATACATATACATATACATATATATATATATATACATATACCAAAGGCTTTTTCCCCCTTACAAAGGAAGGTAGTCGCCAAAAAAGTCTAAAATCCACTCCCACCCACTCGATCCCCACTTACTCCACTCCCATTGATCACTCTCTCATCCTCTTATCTTGTCTCCTCCTGGATGATGGGTCATCCCTGCATCTCGCTCACTACTCTGGGTCAGAAACAGTGCAGCAAGACATAGCACATCCACTGCAAGGTCGCTTCATTTAATCGGGAACCCCGTCTCCATCCCCTCATGCAGAAAAAGAGATGACGGGGAGAAATCCCTTCGGGCTGCGTCAATTCATTTTTCACGCATACTCCCTCACCCCCCTCCCAAATCCCCTTCTTTCTATGCATCACAGCATCATCCATACACAGCCATTCTCCATTCACCCATATTTTTTTTCTTCAGACGTCCTTCCTCAACAGACATTCCCCTCTTCCCCAATAGCCTCTCTCCTTTAACACCCATTTCCAGTTTCCTGCCACTTTCTCCCCTTGTGCATCTCATCAATTTATATTTACTTACATTTATCTTCAACTTTCTTCTTTCGCATACCTTCCCAAACTCTATTACTAACTTCATTAATCCCTCCTCTGATCCTGCCACAAGCGCAGTGTCGTCAGCAAACAACAACTGGCTTATCTCCCATATTTCTTAGTTTTCTTTAACCATCTCCAATCCCTGACCTATTACTCTTGCGTTTACCTCTCGCACCACCCCATTCATGTATAAATTGAACAGACAGGGCGACATAACACATCCCTGACGAAGTTACACCTTTACCTCAGACCACTCACTCTCTCCATTTCTAATCCACAAGATCTACTACTCTCGTTAAAACTCTTGACTGCTCTTAAAAGCTTTCCTCCTATCCCATATATCTGCAATACATCCCACAGTGCCTTCCTGTCTACACTGCCATAAGCCTTTTCCAAATATATAAAAAAAAAAATCTTTACCTTTTCCTAAAGCTTTCTCACATATCTGCAGTACCGCAAAAATCTGACCCACACAACCCCTACCTGTCCTAAACCCAAACCGTTCCTCACCAATTACTCCCTCTGTTCTTTTCCTAATCCTCTCAATGAAAACCCTTCCATACGCCTTCCAAACTACACTAAACAAACTGACCCCTCTGAAACTACTACACTCACACTTGTCCCCCTTTCCCTTGTAAAGTGGAACTATAAAGGCACTCGTCCAGTCCTCCGGCACTCTACCCTCTTTAAAAAAAAAAATTGAATAATCTCACCAGCCAGTCCATCATCACGGTAACTCCCCTTTTTAGATATTCTGAATAACACCCTCAAACCCAAGTGCCGTACTTGTTCTTATCACCATTTCTCTACATTCTTCTCACTACCAGGCCCATATGCACTTACAAAAACTCACATCACCCT
>NC_134813.1:11417444-11419944 GCF_046742065.1 Oratosquilla oratoria
TTACCTTTACCATTACCTTTACCATTATCTTTACCATTACCTTTACCATTACCTTTACCATTACCTTTACCATTACCATTACCATTACCATTACCTTTACCATTACCTTTACCATTACCTTTACCATTACCTTTACCTTTACTTTTACCTTTACCTTTTATTTATCTTTCTTATCCTGAATATGCATAATAAATATAAACTTACATTTATTATCGACGTCAACTGTTCTTGGACGAAATGTCTAAACAGCAGGGGTACCAACGTTTCCGAAACCAGAAACCTTTCCCGTGCAGAAATACAAACCTTTACGAAACTTCATCAACAGTGTTTAGCCTTTCCACAACCACCGAGTCAGGAGTAAAGATACTTTTCTTTGCAACATGCCATTTATAATGTGCCTCTATGGAACATTGGCGTGATATATGTATATGTATGTATGTATATATATATATATATATATATATATATATATAATATATGTATATATATATGTATATATATACATATATATATATATATATATATATATATATATATATATATATGATATGCAAAGAAATCACAAAACACACGTGATAAACTATTTTTGCAGAAACCACCGGGAAATTGAAAAGACGGATACTGAACGTTTTCGTCTATTAAGACATTTTCAAAGGTACAGAAAAGCAATAGAAAAAGAAGAAATAGGTACATGAGAAGACAGAGGATATTCGTAAATGTCCCATGTTACAAATTACTGTATGACACACAATCTTGTCAATAATAAAATTGTCCAATTTAAATCAACCAAAACTCAAGTTCATATTATTTCCAAAATTTCTTTTTGTGTAACAAGATTCAATAATATTTCTTTCTAAAATATTATTACAAGAAGTAATTACTTTTGAATTTCCCCAGTCAATATTATGTCCATAATCCCTTTGGTGGACAAATAATCTACTTGACATTTGCCCCGTTCTAATACTATATTCATGTTGACTTATTCTTTTATTTAAACCTTTGCCTGTTTGGCCTATGTAAATAAAACCACAGTTTTTGCATGGTATACTATACATACAACCTTCTTTTCCTCTAAGCGAATTTTTAATTAACAAGCTCATAGTATTATTACTGTTTTTAAATACTACCTGGATACCAAATTTATTAGAAATCCTAGGAAGATTGATTAAATGTTCATGGTACGGAATTGTTAACATATTTTTATAATTAAATTGTTTGACCTACGAAGTATTAAGAACAGATTTCCTAGCTTTGATTTTTGTCTTGTCAATCAGATATTTCGGATATTTTAATTTTTTTCCAATGCTATAAATAAGTTTTATTTCTTGATCCAAAAACTCAGGGGAACAAGTTCTATAAGCTCTCAGAAACATTGATGAAAAAACTGACAACTTGGTGTTTTGACTACGGTAAGAGTAAAAATGAATTTATGAAAAAACGTTGGTTGGCTTCTTGTAAATTTCAAATTTAGAATATCTTCCACATCGGTGAATATTTAGTCTAAAAATGGTAAGACATTATTGTCTTCTACCTCTACTGTGAATTTAATGGAATGCACCAAATTATATAAATCTGACAAAAAAGTATCCAAATGTTGATCATTAGGCCAAATGCATAAAATGTCGTCAACATACTTGTACCAAACTGAATTATTTGGAAGAATGTTTGGAGACAGACAATTCCCCATGGCCATACATAATGTTTGAGTATAAAAGTTTCCATTAAATTCAAAGTTAGAGTCTATTACACATAATTTGATTAAACTAATAATAGTATGAGCAGGGAGTGTTAAGTCATGCTTCTTTAACTCTTTTTCTAGAAATCCTAAAAAATCTAACACCGGGACTCGAGTAAATAGACTTTTAATATCGAAACTAACCAACTTAAAATCAATATCAAAATCGATATTAAAAGTTTATTTACCCGAGGGACAGCGAAAGGACCAGAGGTCAACCACCCTTACTCGGTGAATGACCTAAAGGTCACGCGATGTTGGCTCAGGTAGAACATGCCTATTGGCGATGTTGTTGACCAAAATTTCGGACATTATGTCCGGAGACCACTGCCCCTTTGAAAGGTTCATTTTTAGATTATATTCTTTTAATGTGGATTCAACTATCTTCCTCCTGAGCACGCAACCAGATATATATATATATATAATATATATGAACATTTTTAGAAGCTCCGCCATGGGATACGAACCCTGACCCGTGCGTCGAAAATCACGAGGCCAAGACGTTAGCAACCATGCTACGGTGATGGTTCAAAAGGACTGTACTAGTCATACATATATTTATATATATACATATATATATATATATATATACATATATATATATATCAGGGCTGGGGAGTCGGAGTCGGAGTCGGAGTCGGAAGCATTTGCGGTGTCACTGGAGTCGGAGTCGGTAAAAATATACCGACTCCGACTCCTGTTAAATTTACACTTTATAAGGCCTTCGTTTAGTCTGTAGAGTTATGCAGTGCACACTCCTTATAA
>NC_134813.1:11427506-11435006 GCF_046742065.1 Oratosquilla oratoria
ACATCATAATGTGACCGTCACAGAACCTATGTAAATAACCTAGAAATTAAGATAAAACTAATTTATATTCTTGAACTTTTTATTTTCTTATTTTTAATCTTTTTTTAAATTTTTCGTACCTTTCTTAGGAAGATCAATTAGGGGGGGCAGTCGTATATATAATAAAACGATCTCTAGGATGAGAACCAGAAGGAGCCTAAAGCACATAACGAGGCAGAATCGTTTGGGGAACAAGAACATTGTACCGGGAAACACACCGAAATGAGTATTGCACAGAAAATATGAGTTTCTCTCTTTTCCCCGTTTTCGTACCAAGGAAAAACCATCCCGTTGTTGTTATGAGCATTTAAGCTCGAATGGACAAACATAAATCGTAATTAATTTTTAAAAAACTTCAGGAATAATACAGTATTTTTTTTTTTTTTTTTTTTTTTTTTTTCTAATATTTGTGTTTGTATGTAACGAGAGGGAAAATGGATTTCTCTTCTGTATTGCGGACAGGGAAGGAGGGGGGAGGCAGGGGGGAGCACCGACTATTCCGTATTGTTTGTGTTTTCTTATCGTGGCCATGATTGCACCCCGTATTCTAAAGATCGCACAACTGCCGTTTTTCTATTGTTTAAAAGAAATTTGGAGTGGGTGTTGTGTTCCTTTTCAGACCGACCAAAGGGGTGTATCTCATATAATTGTTACCGTTTTTTTTTTTTTTTTTTTTTTTTTTTACCTTCGTGGTTTCTTATTTTCTTTTCTCTATATTTTCGCCTTTTCGTGTTCGTCCCCTCTTTTCCTTTCGCCTTTCTCTCTCTCTCTCTACTCTCTCTATATATATATAGTATATATATATATAAATATATATATATATTGTCAGTGTATTTGGGCAGGAGTTTTTTCTCTAATGCAAATGTTTCATTAAAAGTGAATGGCTTAGTTGTGGCATTAATAATTTTTCCTTAATGGTATTTTTCCATATACCTTATTAAGGATTAGTTTTTACCTTTAGGAAGGAAAATTTATGACTTGGCTGTATGTAGTCATATTAGCTAGAATCGCGGATTTTCGGGTTCAAGAGACCCTTCTTTTTCAGTAGCTTATAGGGATAAAGAAATTAATTCCCCGAGGATGCTAGTAAAGATCTAAGTTTATACTAGAGTTCCTATACTTGCTAATCACTGGGGGGACGGATGGTCATTCACTCCTGGTATTTATTACGGGCAGTGGACCGAAATGTCCATACGTGTCGCTAACAGGGGAGCCTCCGGTTTTGTGGGTTTGTGGCGGAATGTGGCGTTTTGTCTACGTAGTTGGACGAGACGAGTGGGCTCTCGCCGTTTTGGTCTCGTATTGGCGTTGTTTGTGGGTGATATTATGTCTCATGGTTTTTTATTTGTAACGGTTTTGTTCTCATGCTTGGAAGGGCTCTCTTCTTTCTAAAGGTCTTCTGCCTTGTACATTTAGTTAAGGTTTGGGCTCAACTCTTTAATATAACAACGCTTCTAAAATTTGGGAGGGGCGTCTATCGTCGAGTAACATAAATCCAAAATCTCGGGTGGTTTTTTTCTTATAGTGGGTCTCTCTTGCTTAGTGTTATGCCGTGGGCTTCTCTTAAGTGATTTTTTTTTAGGGGGTCCTGATGTAAGGTGATATGAAAGACGACGGGATAACCTCATTGTCATCATGATAGGTGGTGAGGGCTTCACAGTGCCCTCGGGTACATTTGAACCTATAGATGACATGTGATTTCTGAAGTTCCTTTCTCTCTTGTAGGGGCTGTTTCTAATAAGAAGGTGGTTAGTATTCTTAAATTTTATAATAAATCACTAGATTTAGTATTTTCTCAGAAGGGTCTTGAACCCGAAATCGCGATCTAGCTAATAATGACTACATACAGCCAAGTCATAAATTTCCTTCCTAAGGAAAACAAATCCTTAATAAGGTATATGGAAAATACCATTAAGAAAATTATTAATGCACAACTAGCCATCACTTTTAATGAAACATATATATATATATATATACATATATATATATATATATACACATATATATATATAATATATATATAATATATATATACATATATCCGACAATTTTTATGACATTCGCACGCAGGAGTCGAACCCATGCTATCGGCCTCTCGCAAGATTACCTTCACAGAGCATTAGACCACTAGAAGTGTCTTATAGTGTAGTGGTCTAAGGCTCTGTCAAGGTAATCTTACGGGAAGCCGGTAGCAGTGGGTTCGAATCCTGCATGCGACTGTCATAAAAATGAACGGATTGATGTCGCTGTTACTAGCGAATTTCTCTCATGTATAATATATATATATAAATATATATATATATATACACAATATATAATATAATATATATAATGTCTATCTTCTATCTTTCGCCTTCTCTCCCATTCTCTCTCTCTCTCTCTCTCTCCCCTTCCCTTCCACTCTCTGTCTCCCTCTATCCTTCTATCTATCTTTCTCTCTCTCTCCTTTATTTTTTCTCTAATCTTCTTCTCTCTTCTCTTCTCTCTCTGTATCTCTCTCTCTCTCTCTCTCTCCCTTCTCTCTCTCTCTCTCTCTCTCGCTCAGCTTCCCTTCCTCTCTCTGTCTCCCTCTATCCTCTATCTATCTATCTTTCCTCTCTCTCTTCGTTATTTTTCTTTTATCCTTTTTTCTCTAATCTTCTTCTTCTCTTCCCCCTTTTATTCCTTCTCCTATTTCTTTTCTTTACCTTTCAACTTTCCCTTTTTAATTACATTTTCTCTTCTTCTTCCCCTCCACCTCTTTATTGATTTTTATTTCTCCTCTCGTTTTTCTCTCTTTTCTATTTCTCTCTATCAACCTCTCCCTTTTTCCTCTGCTCTGCATTTGCCTTTTTTCTTTCTTTTCTTTTCCTCCAGTTCCTACGTTCTGTTTTTTTTTTCTTAATTTCATTTTGTATCTGACTCCCGTATGTCTTTCATCACGTATGATTTTTTGCTCAGTATTTCTTTAGTTTCTCGTTGTATTCCCATTTCAATCTCTCTATCTCTCTATCTCTCTATATATCTATCGATCTATCTCCCTTTCTCTCTATCTCTCTCGCTCTCTCTCTCTTCTCTACTCTCTCTCTCTCTCCCTTTTCCCTTTCTCTCTCTCTCTCCACACACACACACACAACCACACACACATACACACACACACACACACACACACACACAAAACACACACACACACACACACACACACACACACACACACCACACACACACACACACACACACACACTGTCGCTCTCTCTCTCTCCCTCTCTCTCTCTCTCTCTCTCTCTCCTCCTTTCTCATTCATTAAATGGACTATATTATCTGCTAATTTCCATATAGCTAACTAGATTAAACATCACTGAATCTTGTTGCTTGGGGTGAATGAATTAATCGAGATTATCTTTATTATTCTTGGGGACGAAAAAATGTCCGTTTTGTGCAAAACAGGTTATTTTTATTGTTATTTGAAGTTACCTAAAATCTCTTCTAGCTTTAACTATAGGAGCTTAAATGATTTTGGCGTTAACACAATATGTGAAATTAAGTTTTAAATCTTTTTTCTATCTCCCCTTTATTTTTATATTTTTTCCTTCTCGTTTTAAACTACAACATTTCACTTCTTCTTTTCTTCTTCTTTTCTTCTTCTTTTTTTATTTCTTTTATTTCTTCTTTTCTTCCTCTTTTTGTTCTTTCATTTTTCTTTTCTTTTCTTTTGTTTTTTCTTCTTCTCTTTCTTCTTTTTCCTCTTTCTTTTCTTTCTTTTTTTTCTTTTCTTCTTTTCTTCTTTTCATTTTTCTTCATTTCTTGTTTTTCTTTTCTTCTTTTCTTCTTCTTTTTCTTCTTTTCTTTTTCTCTTTCTCTTCTTTTTCTTTTCTTTTTCTTTTCTTTTTCTTCTTTTATTTTTCTTCTTTTTTCTTTTCTTCTTTTTTCTCCTTTTCTTCTTTTCTCCTTTTCTTTCTTTCTTCTTCTTCTTATCTTCTTCTTATCTTCTTCTTCTTTTTTTCTTTCTTTTTTTTTCTTCTTCTTCTTCTTCTTCTCATTTCTGTCTATCCTTCTTCTTTGTCCTTCTTCTCTCTTCCTTCTTCATTCTTCCTTTTTCTTCTATTCTTCATTCTCTTTCACATTCTTTTTCACACGCCCCTTTCTTTCTTTAGGTATATCCTTCCCCACAAACGTCCTTTTATTATATATATATATTTTTCTATATATTTATTATATACTTTTTCTTTTCTTCTTCTTCTTTCTGTTTTCTTCTCTTTATTCCTTCTTCTTCTTCCCTCCCTCCCTTCTTCTTCTTCCTCTTTTCCTCTTCGTCCTTCTTCTTCTTCTCTTCTTCTTCTTTTCTTCTTCCTTTTCTTTCTCCTATTCTCCTATTAATTCTTGTGGGGGTTTATTCCAGCCACTACATATAATATATATATATATATATACTATATATATATATATATATATATAAATATATATATATTTAAAAATACTGTATATATATATATATATTGTCGTATGGTAATTTTGTAGTTGGCAATGTCCGGCACAGGTGTCCAGCCACTCGGCCCAGTTGACCGCGTGACCTCAGACGGGGTTGGCCCAAATGCCCGCTGTGTGGTTACGTCGGACGTTCCACCCTGTACTAATACGTGCGTGTCCGTGTGTGTACGCTAGACATCTAAAGGATTAAATATTCCCTTCAATCATCTTGCAACATATACTCGACTCAGCTACCACTTACTGACCACAGTGAGGTTAATACTCAAGGGAGATAAGGAGTAATAAAAAAAATGACATGAAGATAAATAGACATAGTATTGGAACAGTGGTGGTATCGGGAAAAAATCATGATTGAAATAAAATTGACATAATTTTATGAAAATGTGGAAGTAGATAATGTTTCCGCTCACCTAGGGGTCCAGAGAATTTACGGGAGAGCTTCGAGGTGGTGGGGAGGGTTGAGGGTGTAAACAATATCTCCAAGTTCGAAAAATACGAGCTCTGGCTGATTTGTTATCCAGACGGACCCTTTCGTCCTTAATCAGATGACATAATATATATATAATCATTAAAAGTGTAAATTGGTGGTAATTTTGAAACAAGAAAGTCATATGAAAGGCTTTTTATTCGAGCCAAAGAGGACAAAATGAGGTTATTCCGATATTGACCTGTTAATGGAACCATTAATGCAAGCCTGAATCATGGGGACATATTCATCCTAAGAAGGATGAAAATCAAGAACCAAGGTGTCTAAGAACATTGAGAATATTTCTATTCTAGCTTTCAACTAGACCATTTGATCTAGGGTGCTAGGCAGTAGTGTTGCATTTTGTGATTTGAAAGTAATTGCAAATATTCGAAAGAATATCATTGCTGAACTCAATCCCGTTGTCAGAAATCAGATTTTTGGGTGTAGTAAAGGGGCATATAAGTTTGTCAATAAGGGTCTTTGCTACGTGTTGTGTTGTCTTATCTGGTAGGGAAGAAAGAATACAGAATCGTGAAAAATGGTCGACATAGAAAAAGAGCTAATGGATTCCATTGTGTATAAGTGGTAACATAAGGAGATCAACAGCGACTGTGTCGAATGGTTTAGAAGTAGTAGGGTAAGTTAAGATTGGAACATGACCACTGATATGACCCTTATGAGTCGCACAAGAATGGCAAGCATCAATGTGGGAGTGTATATCCTTTTTCATAGTTAACCAGAAATAGTGCAATCTGGCTTGTGTTACGCATTTCTTCTCACCAGGGTGTGCGGCAATGGGAGAGTCATGTAGAAGTTTCAGAACTTCCGGAATGAGGTCCGTAGGGACTACGGGATGAAACACTGACCAGTTGGGTTCATTTTTGTTCATTAGTGTTGTTTTGTAATAGAGTATGTCATCAACTATCATGTAATTGCCGAGATTGGGAGGAACATTTTCTGTGTCGGTTGTATGCGCAGATTCGAGGAAGTATATAACACGTTTCCAAAGAGGGTCTGAATCTCTGCGTTACGGCTATGCTCGCTTCTCTAATTCATTTCTGTAATTCACTTTAATTCTAAGACATCAACATCGAGAACTCGAAGAGGCATATATGCAGAAATTGAAACGTTTCAATTTCTGCATGTATGCCCCCAGCAGGTTTTTGATATTAATGGCTTAGAATTAAAGTGAATTGTGGTTGATGAATGAAAATCCATTCAGTATTATATATACATATATATATATATATATATATATATGTGTGTGTGTGTGTGTGTGTGTGTGTGTGTGTGTGTGTGTGTGTGTGTGTGTGTGTGTGTGTGTGTGTGTGTGTGTGTGTGTGTGTGTGTGTGTGTGTGTGTGTGTGTGATATTATATATATATATACATATACATATTTTTGGAGGAAGTTGAGTTTGTTATTAATTTTGAATGTTGTGTTGATGTAAAATTATTGAGAACATGAAAGACACCTATAGAATTGCTATGCATATATACTTTGACACACATATACATGCAAACACACACACTCATACAGACACACACATGCTCCAATTCACAGACACATACATGCACGCACACTCACACCCACGCACGCACACACACACACACACACACACACACACACACACACACACACACACACACACACACACACACACACGCTCGCGCGCGCACACACACACACACACACACACACACACACACACACACACACACACACACGCTCGCGCGCGCACACACACACATACACACACACACACACGCTTTCGCTCACAAATACACAAATAATGTAGCTCATTTTCTCGCCTTTCTCTTCCTTTTCCTTCCTTATTTCTTTTCCTCCTCTTCCTCCTCCTCTTCCTCCTCCTCTTCCTTTCCTCTTCTCTTTCTCTTGACTTTCCCGACGTGATTCCCCTTTCAGACGTTTCCTCTGATTTAACCAAAGTTCCGCCCGCCCTTTTATCATCTATCGAGCTTCTCTTCCTCTCTCTCTCTCTCTCTCTCTCTCTCTCTCTCTCTCTCTCTCTCTCTCTCTCTCTCTCTCTCTCTCTCTCTCTCTCTCTCTCTCTCTCTCTCCTCATCTCCAAGGTAGGAAGCCTCTCTTCCCTTCTCTCTCTCTCTCTCTCTCTCTCTCTCTCTCTCTCTCTCTCTCTCTCTCTCTCTCTCTCTCTCTCTCTCTCTCTCCTCTCTCTCTCTCTACTCTCTCTCTCTCTCTCTCTCTCTCTCTCTCTCTCTCTCTCTCTCTCTCTCTCTCTCTCTATACTCTCTCTCTCTCTCTCTCTCTCTCTCTCTCTCTCTCTCTCTCTCTCTCTCTCTCTCTCTCTCTCTCTCTCTCTCTCTCTCTCTCTCTCTCTCTCTCTCTCTCTCTCTCTCTCTCTCTCTCTCTCTCTCTCTCTCTCTCTCTCTCTCTCTCTCTCTCTCTCTCTCTCTCTCTCAGTGTCTCAGTTGGTTTCTCTTTTTCTTTCATTGATCCTCTTGTTTTATTTCTCTCTAAAATTCTCTTATTACTTCATTTTTCCTC
>NC_134813.1:11440006-11442506 GCF_046742065.1 Oratosquilla oratoria
TTTTTTTTTTTTTGCAAAACTCTATGAATTGGCCATACAACAACGTTTGTGTTTCGGCCTTGTTAGAAAGCTGTTAGGACGGTGTTTTCTAACTGGCGGTCTATGGTATCTCTTATAATTGCTTCGACTCTTTTCCTGAGATGGAGGTCAGACATATAGGTCTGTACTTGTGTGGCTTCTGGACAAATCAAACTTAGTTTTGATTTTCTTTTCTATCGCGATAATTGTATTTCCTAGTTTCTCAGACTTCCTAATTGGTGAAATCTATGTGGGCTCTTTATTTTATTTTATATGTTTTTTAGAATAAAAAAATGCAGAATCTGGAAATCACACTGGGGGAGGTCAATGAGTGGGAGACTTACACAGATAGAAATGAGTGGAGGACACTCAGTATGGACAGTCTTAGGCCTAACCAAACGATGGTGAACAGCCGTGGTAATTTCTTTTTAACTTTATCTAAGACTTTCTTAAAAGAAAGTAAAACAAGCCAGGCCCTATATCTTCTCTCACCAATCACGATCCCATCTGAATGACGCTTATCGGCTGACACAGGTCTGTGACGATTGTACGGTGAATGTGATTAGCCAGGAAAAATAAGTAGGCGTGACCTCTTTCGCCTGAGATCAGTGGCGTGCAGAGGGTCGGAGGGGTGCGGGGGGTTGGGGGGTTGGGGGGTTGGGTAGAGGCCTCGGGTATCCAAATTGGGGGGGTGGGAGGGGTCTAATCAAAGCGGAAAATAAAATGGGGATATTGAAGTTTAAGCAGTGATAAATAAAATAAATAAAATAAAGTTTAATAAAAATAAAGTTTAATAAATAAAGTTTAATAAAATAAAGTTTAATAAAAATAAATAAAATGAAGTTTAAGCAGTGATAGATAAAATAAAATAAAATCGAATAAAATGTTTATGTCTCATTTTTGTTTACATATTCAAGATATCTTGCTTCTTCGTAATATTTATGTCCTATATGGCCTTACACTTGAATCTTTGGAGCAAATAATCAATGAGTTGTCCTCGTGGATCATTGCTTAAAATCCCAATGAATATGTTATTGAGGTCAGACTGTCCAGATCACGGCCAGGGTTGTGGACTGTAAGACGAAAGTCGTATCCGTGTACAATTCTGTCGTGTAAATCACAAAAGTGTATAGAAATTAACATATTTTGATAAAATATTTCTTCTGCATGTAGTTAGGAGTCCCTCTTGCTCTATTTCTCGAATTCACCTCTCACAGACAGGCAGACAGAGAGCTAGACAGAACGCCAGATACAGACATCCAGGGTAGACAGAAATAGACAGTGCAGACAAAAAGAAAAACGTACATACAGCCAAACAAAAAAGAAATATACAGAGAGATAGACAGACTGACGAACGAACAAATGGACAGAACTAACAGACAGACAAACAGCCAAGGGAAAGCCCTTAGATAGTAAACAGAACCTCTGTAGATGACGTCACTGGTGGTCTTTCCACAACCGAATAAAATTGCCTGGCACAAGAGAGAAAACATAAACAGATAAGACACAATATCGAAAGGAGTAACAAGTTTTAAATCTAAATTCAAATATGCTGTGACGGTTAATTCAGTTATATCGCTTTGTGGTGGTTGAAATCCGTTACACTGCTGTCGTGACGGTTAACATCAGTTGCACTACTATAGTAACAGTTAGAACCCGTTACCCATTTGGCATGATGGTTAAAAATCGTTATAAAACCGTTACGACGGTTAAAACCATTATACAACTGTTATGACGGCTAAACCCCGTTATAAATATGTTACAATGGTTAAAACCAGTCAGCTGCCGCGACGGTTAAAAACCGTTAAACGGTCACCGTTATCAGCGTAACGGCCGGCCGACCGACGGGCCTTTAAATATATGAAACCTATTAGGAACTTGCTGAGTCCAGCGCCTTCTTTCCAACCCGATAACGTCTCCATTCTAGAAGGACGTCATCTTCTATAATCCACAGACAGGCAGAAAGACAGACATACAGACAGGTAGACAGATAGACAGATAGATAAATAGACAGACAGGGCTGAAAGACAGACATATAGATAGGACTGAAAGACAGACAGGGCTAACAGATAGACAAACAGACAGGTAGACAGACAGACAGGGCTGAAAGAGAGACAAACAAGGCTGAAAGATAGACACAGACAGACAGACAAAGTAACAGACAGATAGACAGACAAATAGACATATAGACAGACAGACAAGGATCAAAGACAGACAGACAGACAGACAGACAGACAGACAGACAGACAGACAGACAGACAGACAGACAGACAGACAGACAGACAGACAGAAAAACAGACAGACAGACAAGACTGAAAGACAGACAAGGTTGACAGAAAGATAAACATACAGACAAATAGGGCTGAAAGACAGACAGGCAGATAGACAGGGCTGAAAGAAAAACAGACAGACATACTAACAGAAAGACAGACAGACAGACAGACAGACAGACAGACAGACAGACAGACAGATAGACAGACAG
>NC_134813.1:11455006-11457506 GCF_046742065.1 Oratosquilla oratoria
GGCTTCGCTTGGCTTCGTTTTGGCTTCGCTTGGCTTCGCTTGGCTTCGCTTGGCTTCGCTTGGCTTCGCTTGGCTTCGCTTGGCTTCGTTTTGGCTTCGCTTGGCTTCGCTTGGCTTCGCTTGGCTTCGCTTGGCTTCGCTTGGCTTCGCTTGGCTTCGCTTGGCTTCGTTTTGGCTTCGCTTGGCTTCGTTTTGGCTTCGCTTGGCTTCGCTTGGCTTCGCTTGGCTTCGCTTGGCTTCGCTTGGCTTCGCTTGGCTTCGCTTGGCTTCGCTTGGCTTCGTTTCGGCTTCGCTTGGCTTCGCTTGGCTTCGTTTGGCTTCGCTTGGCTTCGCTTGGCTTCGTTTTGGCTTACCCTTACCCTCTCTTGCCTCCCCCTCCTTTGCCTTTGTACCTGTGTACTGGTACTTTCATTTAACTTGCCTTAGTCTGCCTAGAATTGGCTTAGGTTGGTTTGGTCTATACTGCCTTGGTTTAGACTTGTTTATTTTTAAGCTAGTTTTACTTGACATTACTTAGATTTGTCTGTGATTACCTAGATCGAGTTTAATTTGAGTTTCCTGGATTTGTCTTCAGTTCCCTTACGGTCATCGTGCCTTAATTTACCTCAACTTGCCTATAGTTACCTTGAATTACCTTGCCTCAATTTACATTGGCTTGCATTGACGACGACGACGACAACGACGACGACGACGACGACGACGCAGAGGAAGGAGGGGACGGAAGGGGAGGGGGAGGAAAGTCGTCTTCCCTTCCTCCTCTCCCTCCTCTCCCTCCTCTCCCTCCTCCACTTCCCCCTCCACTTCTCCTTCCACCTCCATTTCCATATCCTCCTCCCATTCGCCCACCACTTCCACCTCTCCCTCTCCCTATTCTTCCACCTCCTCCCTCTCCCTCTCCCCTCCCCCTACACGTCCTCCTCCCCTCCTCTTCCTCCTCCTCCTCCTCCTTCGTAAGCCCTAAGGAAAAGCTCCTTACCATTGCCTGAGCCCGTGTGTCCGATAACTTAAGCAACACAGCACAATAATCCTTTATATAGAATCCAATGCCCTTAGTTATACTACCGGATTCCTTTGCCCAAAGAACTTATTACTATAATCCTAAGGTCTTGTGGGAGATGAAAAAAAAGAACACCATTTCTTCCTTTCCATAGAGGATTGTATCGCCTAAAACCTGAGAGAGCGCATCTGCTATAGGATCTAATGCTCTATCTGTTGTATTTAATCCCCCTTTGTTATGTCCATGATCTGTATATATATACATTAAAAATTATTTAAAAAAAAATCCGTCATATCCGGAGATGTCCCAAGAGAATGGAAGCTAGCTGACATTACTCCCATATTCAAAAAAGGTGACAAAAAGAAACCAAATGACTACAGGCCTCTACTGTAAGCTTGACTTCAATCAGTCTTAGGGAAGATTATGGAAACTATCATCAGAGATGCTATCAAACATCATTTAGGAAGTAGCTGTTTGATAAATGATAGCCAGCATGGATTTAGACGGAAACGTTCTTGTGTGACTGATTACTCGAATTCTACAACACAGTCATCTCGAATTATGACAAAAGAAACAAAATAGATTTAAGTCACAAAAAATACTACGCGACTTCAGGGGATATTACATAAACCTCCTAAACTTAACCATTAACCCTAACCAAAATATTTCTTCTTTTCTAATTAAATATAGTTATCCAAGTACCTGGAGTGATGGGGTATCAGAATATATATGGTTATGGGGTCTATCTCTAAAACTCTAGGAGTAGTTCGTGTAAAAACAAACAAACAAACAAACAAATAAACAATCAGACAGACAGACAGAGACTATTACTTTATTATAGTATATATATATATATACATATATATATATATATACATATATATATATATATATATGTATATATGTATATACATATATATATATGCATATGTATATATATATATATATACATATGTAAATACATATATATATATATATATATATATATATATATATATATATATATATATATATATATACACCTTTACCTTACCGTCGTGCCATATCCTCATAGACTTCGGCAACCATGGAGCGCCACCGTCCACGGTCCCCAGTGTGTCACCGAATGTGAGTAAGCACTGTCGAAGCAGATCCAAGTCTTGGACATTAAACAACATTAAGAAAATGAAGATCTATACTTACAACGTAAGAAGTCTTTCAGGCTGAATAGTTTAATGGAAGAACTAGACAACATCAAGTGGGACATCGTAGGACTGAGCGAAGTCCGAAGAGCGGAAGAGAAGTTGATACAATTACAAGATGGTCACCACCTGTTCTACTATAGAGGTAAGGATAAAGAAAGATCTAGTTGAGTTTGATTCATAAACCGAGAGGTTACTGGTTACGTAGTCAAATTCAGTAGTTTGTCAGACAGGGTAGCTTGGATTATGATAAGATTGTGTAGAATGTACACTCTAAAAATAGTTCAGGTTTATCCACCAATTTTACACAGTTCAGACGATG
>NC_134813.1:11465006-11467506 GCF_046742065.1 Oratosquilla oratoria
AGAAGTTAGACAGCGTTTATACATAATAGAAAGATGAGGAGAGTGAGGGTATATACATAACGGGAGGGGAAGTTAGAGTTACAAATATGACGATAAAGGGTCTATTAATAGCTTTCAGTTGTAATAGGAGATTAGGATAAAGTAATATTAAGGGGAAGGGCAGAGGGGTACAAACGTAACGAAAGATGAGGTGGGTTACATGTAGACGACCGTATGATAGGGGTTGTTATATATGCAGGGTTGTTATATATGCAGGGTTGTTATATATGCAGGGTTGTTATTACAGGGATAGAAGGAATGGGGGTATATTTATGACGGAACAGGGTGAGTTGGGGTAAAAATATAATGGGGGTAGAATATAATGGGGTAAAAATATAATGGGGATGAAATATGATGGGGGTTAAAGTATGAAGAAATGAAAAATAATGGAATCATTATATAAAGACAAATTTGTTCGGTGTAAGTATATAACGCAGGTAAAGATACAAATAAGAATATGTAATAGTAGGGCAGCGTCGGTAGGAGGTACAAAAATCACGGGAGGAAGTGGGGTAGAAATATAATAAGAGACGGGGTTGGGTATACAATAACCAAATTGGCAGAATCAAGAGAAGAGAGAGAGAAGAGGGTGGTAAGTGCAGAGGGGAAAGGGGAGGGAAAGGGAGGGAGGGAAGGGGGGAGGGGAAGGGGGAAAAGGGGTCGAAAAGACTCAAAAGAGATGGAGGAGGAGGAGGAGGAGGGGGAGGAGGGGAACGGGGACGGGATAGTTTTTTTGACAAAAAGGATGAATATAATGAAGCGAGGGAGTACAAAAAGAAAGAAAGAAAACACACACACACACACAAAGGCCAAAGAGCAACTTTTGATATACAAAGATCTTGAGCAATCCCCTAAGGTAATAATGTTAATAATAAAAAGAAAGGATGCAAAGTTTAATATTTTAGAGAGCAGAAGAATGATATACAGAATAAAAGGAAAGAGACGTACATGAATGTTTACATACACGCGTGTGCACATACACACACAGTCTATTTTACAGCATGTAGTGGTACACGGTTGTGGTATTCTTGTCCTATTTCTATTTAATTTTAAATGCTCAGCTTCTCATCCATTGCCTTCCGTCTGCTGAGCAGAATTGCCTGTCGGCAAAATAAATAAACATACAAGTCAAATAAGGTAGTCAAAGGTTTAATCAATATAGTTTATAACCATTTAGACTACAAGGGAATTACTTCAGCCTGGCGCTAGTTAAAAGAAATAATACAAAAAGGACCTTCGTTGTCTTCGTGTAGTTGTGGTTTGGTCATCTGGGAAGTCTTCTTAGATGCAACGAAGAACCTGGAAAAGGTTCTGTTCCTCGACGGCCGAGGACCCTCAACGCAAGAACGGACTGAAGACAGGTTGGCATGCCCGGTACCTTGAGACAAGAAAGGACATTAGCCCGCCGTAGACACAGACAGGAAAAGACGCCCGGCTGGCCGGCCGGCCGGGTAAATTGAAATCACAAGAGCCGGGCGGCTGGGTCTAAAAGGAATGAAGGCCGGCCGGCCAGGAACGCAGATGGAAATAGAGACCAGCGAGCCAGGACAGCAGTAAGAAGAGAGGTCGGCCAGCCAGGACAACAGTAAGAACAGAGGTCGGCCGGCTAGAGTAACAGAAAGGAATGAAGTCCGGCCAAGAGAAAAAAAAAAAAAAAAAAAAAAAAAAACAGAAGCAGAGGCCGACCGTCCGTCCGGAAACCCAGGAGGAACTAAAATCCAGCAGGCCGGAACCTCATCAGTAATGTGGGTCGGCCGGCCGGCTAAGACCAAACTAAGACCTGGAAACCGGCCAGCCGGGACACTAGACAGGAGCTAAAGGTAGTCCGGCTGGTAACCAAAAGGAACTGGAGGCCGACCAGCCAAGACTGAAGCAAAAGCTGAAAGCTGGCCAGTCGGCCAAGATTAAAGTAAGAACTGGAAGCCGGCTGGCCGGCGACTGGTCAAGACTAAGGCAAAACCTAGAAGACAGCCGGCCGAGACCGCAGCAGCAACCGGAGACCAACTGTCTTGTTTCTTTTGGGTACTGGTCGGCCGGCCAAGACTGAAAAGAAAGAGACAAGCTGGCTGGTCACTAGGAGGGACTGAAAGCCGGGTGACCGGGAACCTTGTATTAACTGGGGGACCGGCTGGCTAAGACTGAAGCAGGAGCTGGAGGCCTGCCGGTCAGGACTAAGGTAAGAGCTGGAAGCCGGGCCTGCCAAGACCCCAAAAGGAACTAAAGTCCAGCTGGCCGGCCAAGACTAAAGAAAGAACTGGAAGCCGGCAGGCCGGCTGGGACCCCAACATGAGTTAAAGGTCGTCCAATCGGGAACCTAAAACCATTTTCTCTCATCCTCTTATCAAACTCCTCTTCTGAATTACTGACAAGTTTCTCCTGAGCTTTCCTTACTTTGTTATCATCTATCACCAGGTGAACGTCATCAGGTGTTATCAAACCATCGTCAACCCAGGAAGCTGTT
>NC_134813.1:11482506-11485006 GCF_046742065.1 Oratosquilla oratoria
AGAAGAAGAAGAGGAAGAACTCGAAGAAGAAGAAGAAGAACTCGAAGAAGAAGAAGAAGAAGAACTCGAAGAAGAAGAAGAAGAACTCGAAGAAGAAGAAGAAGAAGAAGAAGAAGAAGAAGAAGAAGAAGAAGAAGAAGAAGAAGAAGAAGAAGAAGAAGAAGAAGAAGAACTCGAAGAAGAAGAAGAAGAAGAACTCGAAGAACTCGAAGAAGAACTCGAAGAACTCGAAGAACTCGAAGAAGAACTCGAAAAACTCGAAGAAGAAGAACTCGAAGAACTCGAAAAAGAAGAACTCGAAGAACTCGAAAAAGAAGAACTCGAAGAACTCGAAAAAGAAGAACTCGAAGAACTCGAAAAAGAAGAACTCGAAGAACTCGAAGAAGAACTCGAAGAAGAAGAAGAACTCGAAGAAGAAGAAGAACTCGAAGAAGAAGAAGAACTCGAAGAAGAAGAACTCGAAGAAGAACTCGAAGAACTCGAAGAAGAACTCGAAGAACTCGAAGAAGAACTCGAAGAAGAACTCGAAGAAGAACTCGAAGAACTCGAAGAAGAACTCGAAGAAGAACTCGAAGAAGAACTCGAAGAACTCAAAGAAGAACTCGAAGAACTCGAAGAAGAACTCGAAGAACTCGAAGAAGAACTCGAAGAACTCGAAGAAGAACTCGAAGAACTCGAAGAAGAACTCGAAGAACTCGAAGAACTCGAAGAAGAACTCGAAGAACTCGAAGAAGAACTCGAAGAACTCGAAGAAGAACTCGAAGAAGAACTCGAAGAACTCGAAGAAGAACTCGAAGAACTCGAAGAACTCGAAGAACTCGAAGACGACCTCGAATAAGAAGAACTCGAAGAAGAAGAACTCGAAGAAGAAGAAGAAGAAGAAGAAGAAGAAGAAGAAGAAGAAGAAGAAGAAGAAGAAGAAGAAGAAGAAGAAGAAGAAGAAGAAGAAGAAGAAGAAGAAGAAGAAGAAGAAGAAGAAGAAGAAGAAGAAGAAGAAGAAGAAGAAGAAGAAGAAGAAGAAGAAGAAGAAGAAGAACTAGAAGAAGAGGAAGAAGAAGAACTCGAAGAACTCAAAGAAGAAGAAGTAGAACTCGAAGAACTCGAAGAACTCGAAGAAGAACTAAAAAAACTCGAAGAACTCAAAGAACTCGAAAAAGAAGAACTCGAAGAACTCGAAAAAGAAGAACTCGAAGAACTCGAAAAAGAAGAACTCGAAGAACTCGAAAGAGAAGAACTCGAAGAACTTGAAGAAGAACTCGAAGAAGAAGAACTCGAAGAAGAAGAACTCGAAGAAGAAGAAGAACTCGAAGAAGAACTCGAAGAAGAAGAAGAACTCGAAGAAGAAGAACTCGAAGAACTCGAAGAACTCGAAGAACTCGAAGAAGAACTCGAAGAACTCGAAGAAGAACTCGAAGAACTCGAAGAACTCGAAGAAGAACTCGAAGAAGAACTCGAAGAACTCGAAGAAGAACTCGAAGAACTCGAAGAAGAACTCGAAGAACTCGAAGAAGAACTCGAAGAACTCGAAGAAGAACTCGAAGAACTCGAAGAACTCGAAGAACTCGAAGAAGAACTCGAAGAAGAAGAACTCGAAGAAGAAGAAGAACTCGAAGAAGAAGAACTCGAAGAAGAAGAAGAACTCAAAGAAGAAGAAGAAGAAGAAGAAGAAGAAGAAGAAGAAGAAGAAGAAGAAGAAGAAGAAGAAGAAGAACTTGAAGAAGAAGAAGAAGAAGAACTCGAAGAAGAATAAGAAGAAGAACTCGAAGAAGAAGAAGAAGAAGAAGAAGAAGAAGAAGAAGAAGAAGAAGAAGAAGAAGAAGAAGAAGAAGAAGAAAAAGAAGAAGAAAAAGAAGAAGAACTCGCAGAAGAAGAAGAACTAGAAGAAGAAGAAGAAGAACTCGAAGAAGAAGAACTCGAAGAAGAAGAAGAAGAAGAAGAAGAAGAAGAAGAAGAAGAAGAAGAAGAAGAAGAAGAAGAAGAAGAAGAACAACAACAACAACAACAACAACAACTCGAAGGACTCGAAGAAGAAGTACTCGAAGAAGAACTCGAAGAAGAATTCGAAGAAGAAGAACAACAACTCGAAGAAGAACTCGAAGAAGAAGAAGAAGAACTTGAAGAAGAACTCGAAGAACTCGAAGAAGAAGAAGAACTCGAAGAAGAAGAACTTGAAGAAGAAGAAGAACTCAAAGAAGAAGAAGAAGAAGAAGAAGAAGAAGAAGAAGAAGAAGAAGAAGAAGAAGAAGAAGAAGAAGAAGAAGAAGAAGAACTCGAAGAGGAAGAAGAAGAACGAATGAAGAAGAAGGAGGCTAGAAAGGAACGGAGAGAGGCCAATGCAAAAGATTTAACAATTCGCAAAGTTTTGAAACAAGAAAAGCAAGTAAAAAAAAAAAAAAAGTTATTACTTAAAGGAAAAAAAAAAAATTAAAAAAATATAAAAATGGTATTTTGAACGGAAATTTAACACCAGCACAAATCCCCTATATAGATGACTTGCGAG
>NC_134813.1:11495006-11505006 GCF_046742065.1 Oratosquilla oratoria
GGCAAAGGAGGAAAAGTGTTTGAATGGATTAGGACATGGATCAGTGACAGAAATCAGCAGGTCATCATTAACGATGTAAAATACAAATGGCGGAGTGTTACTAGTGGAATTCCCCAGGGCTCAGTGTTGGGCCACTTATTGTTCAATGGGATTATTAGTGCTGTTAGTTTGCAGACGACATTAAAATAGGACGCCAAATCAGGCAACGAGAAGACGCCGGGATACTGCCGAATGATTTTAACAAATTGTTCACATGATCGGTGAAATGGCAAATGAACTTCAATATCTCAAAGTGTAGAGTGTTAAATGTAGGTTTACACAACCCAGAAAGTAGATATAGCTTAGATAACATTTTTTTAGAGAACACTAAATGCGAGAAAGACTTGGAAGTGTTAGTGAGTCCTGACGTTGAATCCAGGAAACAGTGCATTAGCGCCAGGAATAGAGCTAATAGAGCATTAGGTTTTGTTGCTAGAACAGTTAGGAATAATAGTGCAGAGGTAATTATCAAACTCTAGCTAGAGTTAATTGGTCCCATACTTGTCTATGCGGTACATTTTTTTTGGCCTCCATCCTATAGAAAGGATATCAATTTACTAAAATCAATACAGAGGATAATGACCAAAATGATACATGGGCTCAGAAATTTACCTTACGAGGACGGGCTTAAGCAGCTTAATTTACTCTACACTGAAAATCCATCTGGAACGAAGATTGGTGACATGATAAAAAGCGGGACTAAGATGAGGGGGAGAGAAGACAGCGTCGTATATAAGATCCCATGCACATCATGCGATAAAGCATACTACGGAGAGACTAAGAGGGGCCTTAACACTAGAATCAGGGAGCATAAGGCCGACCTCCGTCACCATAGACTCACCAACGCAATGGTGGTGCATGTTGACGATTCTGGGCACCTCCCACAATGGAACCGAGCCGAGATTCTACACGAAGGTATGGATAAGAAGGTCAGAAAATCTATAGAAGCTGCGTACATCACCACTCGTCCGAATATCAACAATAAGGCTGGGAGCTTCACCTGGGCCAAATCTTCAGCGAATATAGCGCTTCGTGATTGGCTGTCTCAGCGGGCCAATCAGGACGCAGCGCTATACGTCCGCACACCCCCTTGAGCCATAAGGCGGGTTTATAATCTCTGTATGTTTCTAGTATGCTCATTCCTTTGAGAAAGTCGTTAGACGAAACGTCAGGAATAAAGCTTCACCTCCAGTCCATGTTTCCTTTACCGTGTCTATACAACTTACTCTACACTCTCTACAAAGACAAGAAAACTTTATGGATGGAGGTAATCGGTGGTAATGGACATGGAACTACCTAGAATAGGCCTTATGATCTCATGCAGTCTCCTTCTTTTATGTTCTTATATTCTTATTTGGCTTCTTCCTTATTTTGTCTTTCTCTCTTTATATTTCTATCCAAATTCCTTTTCTCTCTTTTTCTCTCTTCTTTTCCTCTTTCATATCTTTTCTCTTCGTCAGACTTTTTTTTTCTCTTCTCTCTTTTTCCTTCGTCTATAGACTCTCGCTCTTTTTTCTCTTCTCTTTTATCTTTTGCGTCTGTCATCATCTTTCTCTATACTCTCTTCCTCTTCGTTTATAATATTCCCCAGTTCATATATCACAGCTTCATATTCTCTTCATTTTTCTTTTTCTTCTCTTCCTTTCCTAAGTACTTTTCCCATTCTCTCTCTCTTTTTCATTCTCTCTCTCTTTTCCATTCCCTCTCTTTCCTTCTCTTTATGTCTCTTACCAAACTGTCCCTTCGTTTTCTCTTTAATTTTCTTACTTCTTCCCTCATATGTCTACCCATCCCTTCTACTCTCTTTTTTGTCTTGTCCATCTCTCTCTTCATCTCTCCCTCTCCTCTCGTTTCTCTTTCCTCCTCTTCTTCTCCTCTCTTCCATTTTCTTTCTCTTTTCTTTCGATTACTTCTATTCTCTGCCATGGTTTCTTCCTTCTGCCGTTCCTCTCCCTCCTTGTCCTTGTATGGGTTAATGAATGCATGCGCTGTGTAGCCGATATCTTAGGGACTTTAGTGGCACCCCGATGGACCATAGTCACGTAGTATGTTTTTTTAGTTGGAGACTCACCTCACAAAAAAAAAAAAAAAAAAAAAAAAAAAAAAAAAAAAAAAAAAAAAAAAAAAAAAAAAAAAAATACTATCCTTGGATCTCTTTCCTTTATCATCTCTCCACCTTTTTTTGGTGCAATATTGTCCTTTAGGATAGAGGCGCTGTTCATTGCTGGAAAAAATATCCTTTTTTTTTCTTCTTTATTATTTACCCTCTATTTAGGATAGAAGTCTTCGTTGCTAATTTTTCTTCATTCCATTCACTTTCCTTCGTCTATTTGCCTCTTCCATTCTCTCTTCTCAACCCTTTTCCTCCTCTCTCTTCTCTTCTTTATCATTTGGCCTCTCTTCTTCGCCCGTTCTCCCGTCTCTTCCTCTCTTTCAACATCTGATCTTCCTTCTCTTTCTCTTCTTCTTCTTCCCTTTTCTCTTTTCTCTTTTATTCTGTTTGCTCTCTTCCACTTCTTTCTCTCTCATTCTCATCTGCTCTTAAAAAAAAAATCTTCATTTTTCTCTTTTTCTCTTTACTTTCATCCTTAGTCTACTTTCTTCTCTTTCTCTCTCTTTTCTCTTTTTTCAACTATTCTTCTCATTACTTTCTCTTCTCTAGTTTATTTTATATTTTCTTATCTTCTCTTTTTGTATATTTCTCATTCTTCATTCTCTCTTCTACTTTCCTCTTTTTCTATGTATTCTCAATTCTATTCTCTCTTCCTCCCCTCTTCTCTCTTTGTCCCCTCTTCTCCATTCTGATCTTATCAGTTCTCTTTTTTTTAAGAACATCGTATGAATGTTAACTGAACAGAGAAACAGTGATTTGTTAGAAAAATAAATAAATAAAATAAAATGAGATAAAATAAAATGATGATGATGATGATATGTTTTAACGTCACACCCTCCCCCCTATCGGGAGGCTAGGATGGTGCCCCTCACAGAGGGCTTTGTAGCGTGGAATTCAATGAACCATAATGCCCTTGGTTCAACTTCGCTGGTGGCAGGATTCGAACCGCCCTCACTTCGACCTTCGCTGCAAGTAACGACGCCCTAACAAAAATAAATTTAAATTAGAATTAAATATAATAAAACAAAATGAAAAATAAAATTTAAATTAAAAAAGAATAAAATAAAACCAAATAAGAAATTAAATAAAACGAAATAAAATTAAATGAAATTAAATTAAATGCTTAATGATAGTGGGCCTTCCTATGGTCATTTCTGTTTGTTCCTGACGATTCAATTCAATTTAGGGAAATTATCTCTCATTCTAGATATTATGAATCTTAGTGCGCCTGTCTTATCTCTCCGACTGTACGTTTTACATACTCAATACTTTAGAGGCCTTAACAACATCTCTACGGACCAGAGGGACGCATTTATTTTATAATAATTGGAGACTGATTTCAATCCAAAGAAAAGTGTAGGTACTTTTTACTATGTATTATCTTATCTACTATATGTGTGTCCAAATCACTATACAGTATGATATACATACCATTCATCTATTTTCACGGAAAATCTAAATATCTTGTATATATACATATATATATATATATATATATATATATATATATATATATATATAGATAGATAGATAGATAGATATTGTAAATTATTATTTATATGTTTATTTATCATTAATCATTATCTATGGATCTTATTCATCTACTTATTTATTTATTTACCTATTCATTTATTTATTTATTTATTTATTTATTTATTTTTTTTTTGCGCATCTGACCTAGTTATGGACCAAAAAAACTGCTACCGGTATGCTTCTTCCTTTGTAATCCTTTTTAATATGCAAATAACCGAGGTTTTACCCACAGCATATATACGTCCGGGATGAAAATCATCTTCATTATATTATATTTCATTCATATGTGAATGTATTTATAATAGCGGAGATTTAATTGCAATGAAGTGGGAGCTACCAGTGTTGGGGAGCCATTTTGATCACTGGGACTCATTGAGGTAGATAGATTGAATTTTTAATGAAGAATAATGAAGGGGTGAGGTCATGTTAAACAGATACAGAGGGAGGGAGAGAGAGAGAGAGAGAGAGAGAGAGAGAGAGAGAGAGAGAGAGAGAGAGAGAGAGAGAGAGAGAGAGAGAGATATTGGGGAGGAAGACACACACACGCACGCACACAGACACACACACAAACACACACACACACACACACACACACACACACACACACACACACACACACACACACACACACACACACACACACACACACACACACACACACACATCCCCAAACATACACCCCTCACATACAAATACACACACGCACGGTACTCCAACTCTGGTGGGCAAGGAATTGTGTTTGTGTGTGTATTTCCCTAATTATATTTTGTGGGAAGAGAGCTATGCTCGTAGTGCACCACTATTGTATCTTTCCGCATCCAGTTTTTTCTAAAAGTCATATATAGTTTTAGCACTCACTGTTTTCTCAGTGTGTGTGTGTGTGTGTGTGTGTGTGTGTGTGTGTGTGTGTGTGTGTGTGTGTGTGTGTGTGTGTGTGTGTGTGTGTGTGTGTGTGTGTGTTTGTATGTTTAAATATATGTGTATGCTTGTGTATGTATGTAAGTTCATAGTATTACCCATAGATCGAGTCATATATGAACTCTGAGCTCTCATCCGGAATGTATATGTATATGTATATGTATATGTATATGTATATGTATATATATAGTATATATATATATATATATATATATATATATATATATGTACATACAAACATGCATATACCAATGGCTTTTTCCCCCTTGCAAGAAAGGTGGCCAAAGTTAAAGGCATAAAATCCACTCCCATCTATTTCATCCCCACATACTCCACTCCCATCCACTCCCTTTCTTCCCTCTTACCTTGGCTCCTTCTGAATGATGGGACATCCCTGCATCTCACCCACTGCCCTGGGTCAGATGCAATGTAGCAAGACACAGTACATCCAAAGCCCATCCCCTTTGGTACGTCCCCTCATACAGAAAAAGAGAAGACGGGGAGAAATCCCTTCGGGCTGTGTCAAAATACCATTCACGCATACTCTCTTACTCCCCATCCCCACCCACTCCTTCCATGCATCACAGCATCATCCATACACAACCATTCTCCACTCACCTCTATCTTCTGTCTTCTCCCTTCTTTCCCAATGTCCCTTTTACTCCATCCATCTCATCCTTGGTCTCCCCTTCATGTTCACTCCTTCCACCTCTGCCTTCCGCACCTCTTTTATTCATTTTTAAACACTTGTTCTTTCCACGTTTCGAAACCATTCTAATACCCTTTCAACAACCCTATCTCCCAACTTCCTTTCCACCCTCGCTCTCCTCCTAACCTCCTCGTTTCTCATTCTATCCAGCCTGGTAACCCCTACCATACTTTTCAGGCATTTCATCTCAAACACATTTAAACTCTTCCTCTCTTCCTTTCTTATGTTCCATGTTTATGTCCCATACAGAACTGTCGGCACAACCACTTCTTCATACAATCTCCTTTTAGCATCCATTCCCAAATATATATTTCTCATTACACTTCTTAATCCCCCAAGTCATTTACTTGTTTCTCTCAATCTACATTCTACCTCCACCTCTACTCCCTTTCCCGCCATATTCTCCCCATGTACATCTCATCACCTTACATTTACCCACATTTATATAAATATATATATACATACATATATATATATATATATATATATATATATATATATATATATATAGTGTGTGTGTGTGTGTGGATTCAGACGAAACAGGTTCATAACAGATCACATACACACAATAAGGCAGACAATGGAAAAATACTATGAATATGATAAAGATCTCTGCCAACTATTCATAGACTTCCAACAGGCATATGATAACATACATCGGGAATCAATGTGGCAGATCCTCAGAGAACTTCAAGTACCAGAGAAACTGGTCTCTAATAAAGGCATGCTATGTAGATAGCAGATGCGTAGTAAAGGTGGGGGGAAGGAAAAAGAAGAGTTCGAGGTAATTAGTGGACTGAGGCAAGGGTGCATTCTATCTCCAACACTCTTCAACCTCGTGATAGAATAAGGCGCCCAGGGAGAGTTAACCACCCAGGAGCGAGATTTGACACAGGAAATATAGGGCTTTTAGCCTATCCATATGACGTTGTCATGATAGCCGAGAATATGGATGAGATTAACGAAATGTTCACACCATTCCAGAACACAGCGGGGCAAGCAGGCCTGGTGTGCATCGAGAGTAAGACCGCAATCAAGAAAATGAGTAGAGAAGGCGGCAATAGAGGTAACATGCAGGTCGGAACCCTAAATGTACAAAATACAGACAAATTCAAATATTTAGGAGCCTTGTAACGGAAAGAAATGAGATGGACATTAAAATAGATGAATGGATTGCAGCAGGAAACAGATGCTACCATGCTCTCTCTACCATTATGAGAAGCAGAATGGTTAGTAAGAAAACAAAAATGAGAACATACAACATTTTATTCAGACCAACAGTGTTATATGGTTGTGAGACTTGGACATTGACCAAACAAAGAAAAAGAAAACTTGAAGTCTTTGAAAACACTATTATTAGAAGAATTCTGGGCCCAGTGTATGATGCGGAATCGGGAGAATGGAAACGAAGGCACAATAAGGAAATTAGAGAACAGACAGGACAACAAATGCTGCATAATGTCGCAAGTGGGAGAAGGGCAAGGTGGGTCGGTCACTGTGCCAGGATGGAGCCAACAAGATGGCCAAAAATGGTGATGGAGGGAAGTATAAGGGGTAGACGCCCCCAGGGAAGACCTAGGTACCGGTGGAGCGATGGAGTGGCGAATGACGTGGCCCGCATTAACCCTGACCTACAAAATTGGAAGGAAACAGCGGAGGACAGATTGGTCTGGAGAGGCATAGTGAAAGCGGTGAAGGGACTGCAGTCCTGATAGCCATTGGAGTAAGTAATATACTATATATATATATATATATATATATATATATATATATATATATATATGTACACATCGCTCACGAGTCCAACACGTGATCCAAGACCATGGTGAATCACACACACATACGCACATACGCTCACACACACACACACACACACACACACACACACACACACACACACACACACACACACACACACACACACACACACACACACAGGTACACACAACGCACCCGCTCCGCCGTATTTAGAGTTCACGGTAAACTCTATCCGGGTTGAGTTGATTCAAGAGAAACATAGAACACATATTACAAGATTGGCTTGGGCTCGTAGCGTTCAAACTAGGTAAACATTTCTAGGTAAATACGCCTATACGTACATAGCCCATAAGCCCATACGTACTTCACACATACGTACATACGTACTTTATACATACGCCCATATATACACACATAAACACATACACATATGGGAGTTCGTGAGGTTGTGTGTACATTTAACATACAATTTTCCAGCCTTTCTAGACGGCGATTATTTTTGTCTGTGTATTGTTATGTGTGGTGCAGTCGGAAGCGTGTTGGTCTCATATTCGCTTAGTTGTAGATTCGAATCCCACACGCCTCTCTGATGCCCAACATTCCCCAAAGCGCATATAGCCTAAGGGCAATGGGTGACGGCTTCGGCCGCAGGTACTCAACGCTTACTCGCTATGATTTAACCTACCTACAGAAAGAGGCGGAACCACAATGATCGCGTAGTATATTATCATTTTCATAGAAAACGGATCCGGGGAAATATGAATAAAAAATAAATAAATAAATAAATAAATAAATAAATAAATAAATAAATAAATAAATAAATAGATAAATAAATAACCATTATGTCGTTCCCCTCCATGGAAATCTTTAGTAAAAGACGAAAGATTTATGGTTTTGAAGGGAAACAAGAGTTATGTATATATAGGGACATATAATGTATATTTCACACACACACACACACACACACACACACACACACACACACACACACACACACACACACACACACACACACACACACACACACACACAAATATATATATATATATATATATATAAATATATATATATATATATATATATATATATATATATATATATATACATATATGTATATATGTATATATGGAATATACAATAAGATACCATTGTAGCATATAAATGATAGATCTTCTATTTGAGTTTTTTATGTTATTTTAATAAGTATATATTTTTGGAACTATTTCTAGTCATTAGATTGGTTGATATAATATCAGTGAATATTTGATAAAACCTTGTTAATAAAAATATTAATGTTTTATGAAAACAGTTTATTCTATTAAGAGTTTATGAAGTTTAGTTTAGTGTAGCTAATGATAGATAAAAGAAGATATATCTTTTTTTACAAACTCTGCGAACCACTACTGTCCCTCTGAAAATGTGGAGTGATTACTGTGTCATAACACTGCATATAGATTAATCTTTATCTACGAGGAAGATCCTGAGATACTTCAGGAGGATCTAAGTTGTTTGCATGGTCGGAGAAATGGCAAATGGACTTCAGTATCATAAAGTGTAGCGTGTTAACCGTAGGACTACGCAACCCAGCTCTCAGGTATAGCTTAGATAATGCATATTAAAGAAAACGGAATGTGAAAAGGATTTGGGAGTGTTAATGAGTCCGGACCTTAAGTCCAGGAAACAGGGCATTAGGGCCAGGAATATGGCTAACAGGGCATTAGGATGTATTGTTAGGACGGTTACAAAAAAAAAAAAAAAAAAAAAAAAAAAAAAAAAAAAAAAAAAAAAAAACAGAGGTAATCGTTAAACTCTATTTTGCGATGATTAAACCCATCGTTATGCGCTACAGTTTTGGTCTCCGTCCTACAGAATGGATATTAATTTACTAGAATCAGTGGAGAGGAAAATGCCCAAAATGATACAAGGGCTTAGGAATCTATCATACGAAGACAGACTTAGACACCTTAACTTGCACTCTCTGGAAAGACGAAAAGTGCGGGGTAATGTAACACAGGTATTCAAATGGGTCAAAGACTATAACAAAGGTGATGCAGGCAAGGTCATCATATTAATACAGCAGGATAGGACTCGTAGCAATGAATCCCAATTGGATAAATTTAGGTTCAAGAAAAAAATAAGCAAGACGCAGTTTAAAGTAGTTAACGAAATATGTAGTGAATACTGAGGCAATTTGTTGTTTTAAGAAATGAGACAACTATATGAACTCCAAAATGTAGGCCTTATGGTCTCTTGCAGTCTAATCCATTCTTGTGTTCTTATATTCTCATGAGCTCTGAGCTCTCATACGGGAGAGTAATAGATATCAATCACGAGCCCAACACGTGATCCCATACTATGATAAGTCACACAAACACAAACACACACACACACACACACACACACACACACACACACACACACACACACACACACACACACACACACACACACACACACACACACACACACACACACACACACATACACGACTCGGTGGCGCGGTTGATAGAGTACTGGACTGCCAGTAGGGAGGTGCGGCAGAACCTTGTTCAAATCCTGCCAAGGGCCGAAATTATTTCGGTATCGCTGCGCTCGGGTCGTTACTCCAACTCTCGTGGGCAGGGAGTTTGGGGGGGGTGTAAGGTCATAGCATTACCCATAGATCGGTCATACGAGCTCTGAGCTCTCTTCCGGGAGGGAAATAGCTGTCGATCATGAGTCCAACACATGATCCAAAGACCAAGGTGAATACACACACACACACACACACACACACACACACACACACACACACACACACACACACACACACACATACACACATACATACACACATACACACACACAAACACACACACAAACACACACACACACACACACACACACACACACACACACACACACACACACACACACACACACACACACAC
>NC_134813.1:11510006-11512506 GCF_046742065.1 Oratosquilla oratoria
ATCTCTGTCCATTGTGACAAAGAGAGAGAGAGAGAGAGAGAGAGAGAGAGAGAGAGAGAGAGAGAGAGAGAGAGAGAGAGAGAGAGAGAGAGAGAGAGAGAGAGAGAGAGAGAGAGAGAGAGAGAGAGAGAGGAGACACATCATCAAAGAGGCAGTGGGAAGTAGCAAGAAGCTTCCATTTCACCAAAGAGAGGAAGAAAAGGTAATGTTTGAGAGACTGAGGTATGATTTTATCATAGAGGCAGTGTTATGAGCCAACGAAATGGTCTTCCTATTGTAGGCGGTGTACGATAACAGGGAAGATGGGAATACCAACAGGAATCGGACACGGAAAGTGAGTATACTGTACTAAATAATGTATGAGGGAGAATAACCGAAAGATTAGATTTAGTGAGAAAGAGATTAAATTATAAGGAACTGTAAGTTAAGACTCGTCATAATACTCCAGAATACATTTTCAAGAATACAAGGGACAAAAGGAATACATCAGGACAGCAACTCTGAAATGCGGGAATATTTTAGAAAATATTTTCAGGAATACAAAGTATGCATACTAGGAATAGAGTATTAGTCGTGGAATAGATCATATATTTGCGATTTAAAGACTTTTATTATTAAGAATACTTTCGAATCTTCAGTAATACAAGAAACGAGGAATCAGATCAGAAAACACGACGAAGAATACATTTCTAGGAATACACTAAGCGTCATTTATTACGGAAGACCTAAGAATACATTTAAAAGTATAAGCAAACAAGATGTACTACGAAAAAATAATTTATTTATGTTATGCATGTATATATATATATATATATATATATATATATATGTACATATATATATATATATACATATACATTATATATACATATATATATATATATACATTGTATATGTATATGTATATATATATATATATATATATATATATATATATATATATATATATATATATATATATATATACATATACATTATATATATATATATACATATAATATATATATATATATATATATATATATATATACTGTATATAGTTTTTCGACTGAGATCTTTATTGTTAATCATAAACGATCACAACACATTCATAACGTCGGCTTACCAAAGACATATCATCCTCGACACCAGACGATATTCTTTTAATGTACTTCGATTAAAGTTCAATTGATACCTTTGAGCAAACGTCTGAAGAGTAAAGGAGGAGCGGGAGGCATGTGAGGAAAGGATTGGAGAAAAATGAGAAAGAAAAGGAAGAAAAAGAGAACTAGGAATAGGAAGAGAAGGAGGATTTTGTGTCAATTTGACATTTGGAAATAAACTCTTCTGCTGGGATTCGAACCCCCGCCAGTACGGTCCTCGCCTTGTAAGAAGCAAGCCGCTCTGGCGGGGGTTCGAATCCCAGCAGAAGAGTTTATTTCCAGAAAGAGGCATGCTAAATTAGAGAAGACTGATGACTTACATGCTTTCGTAAATACATACACACGCACACACACGCACACACACACACACACACACACACACACACACACACACACACACACACACACACACACACACACACACACACACACACACACACACACACACACACACACACACACACACACACACACACACACACACACACACACACACACACACACACACACACACACACACACACACACACACACACACACACACACGCACACGCACACACAGACAATCCCTTCCCCTAACAATCAAACATGACAATAACGGCCAAAGATAAGTATACCTGAAGGTACCCTACGATAAGAAATGAACATTTGATAGGCCTCTTCGAGTTCTCTTCTTCATTTTCTCTCCTCTGTCTCTTGGGAAACCTTTTGTAGAAACGAAAGAGCAATGAACACAAAGTCGAATAGATTGCTATAGGATGGGTGGGAGGGGGGGGAGGAGGAGTGGGAGGGGGGAGAGGAGGAGTGGGAGGGGGAAAGGGGGAAGGGGGGAAAGGGGTCTTCTTGTAGATAGATTGTAGAGTAGATGAGCAGAATTGAGAAGGGCGGGGAAGGAGTTGAATAGTTGCAAGTGGATAGTAAGATAGTAGAGATGGAGATAGTATAGACGGGGGAGATGTGGTGATAGTATTGAAGGATGGTGATAATGGTGAAGAATGGTGTTAATGGTGAAGAATGGTGATATTTGTGGTGATGGTGGGGACGGGCTTTGTGTGTGTGAGAGTGGATGGTGATATTATTTGTCATGGTGTTGATGGTGGTACGGGTAATGTTGGTGCAAAAGTATTTGGTATCAAGAGGTAATCACGGTAACGTTACAAGATGGTATTGGTGTTGGGGGTGGTGGAGATAGTAGTGGTGATGATGGTGATGGTGATGACAGAGAGGGTGTCAGTGTTGTTGTTAATGTGGTGGTAGTTATGACATTGATGGTGGTGGTGGTGGTGGTGGTGGTGGTGGTGGTGGTGGTGGTGGTGGTGGTGGTGGTGGTGGTTGTGGTGGTGGTAGAGATAGTGTGG
>NC_134813.1:11522506-11527506 GCF_046742065.1 Oratosquilla oratoria
AACATTCTTCACATTCATATCCTTCTTAATCAGGAACATAACTCCACCCCCTTGTTGTACTTCACTATTTCTAATCCAATAATTATATACGCCATGTCCTACACTATTGGGTGGTAATGGACCTTTCAATTTGGCTTTACAATTCCCATTATGTCCGGCTCTTTTTCCTTCAGGTGATCATTTAGTTAATTCAAGGCCGTTATTAAGGGATCTATATTTGTGTAAGACACTTTTAATTTTCTGTTACCTCCATCCTGTTTTCTGTTTCCCTTCCGTTTTTCTCTGCTATGAACCATTTACTCACTCTCTTGTCAACTACTCTCCAATAGAATTTCTCTTTGTCTGACTCTGTTCTGTTCTCGTTTTTTCCTTAGCTTCGATTCTTTTTGTTTTCTCTTCCCCTCTTCATTTTCTTTTTATTCATACGTGTTTATACCGATCACTTTTTCCTAGTTTCCCTGCTTTTGATAAGAAATTCTCTGATGTCGTTTATGACCTGAATTTAACCTTAACTGGACTGGTCTTGTCTATATTGTATTTCCCTAATCTATATATTTCTTTAATTTCTTTCTCTATTTTTTGTCCATCTTCTTGAACTATTTTAATGCCTTGTTTACTTTTTCCTTCTCCTCCTTTACTCTTGTAGTCCTATTTGGATTATGCTTCTCTTCCATTCCCAATATACATTTCTTTTTATCTGCTAAGTCTCTTACTATATTCTCTTTCTCTCTAATCACTTTAATAACTGTGTCTTTAGTTTGTTCTTTCATCTGTTGTTTCACAATATATCTAAATTCAATTCTGTTATTCTCTTGGACATTTTTCCAACCACATACCTCTTTTGCTATGGACTCTTTATTCTCTTTATTATTCCTCTTTAACTCCTCATTCTCATCATTTACTTCTCTTAACTCTCTTTTTAATTATTTTATTTCTTTATATAGGTTTTCATTTTCCTTCTTTAGTTCTTCTAGTTTATCAACTCTTTGCGTAACTAGTGCGAGTTTGCCAAACCTAACCTCCCATTCTTCGTTAATTTCTGTTAGTTTCTACTCTAGATTTAGTAGTCGGGGGAGATTGTCATCTCCTCCCTCATTAAATCTATAGAAGTAACTATCTCCTCTTTCCATTGAGCTGCTCTTATCTATATTCCTACTCTTAATGCTTTTGCTCACCTGTTCCACCTCGGGTGTGTCGTATGCACACATTTTGTTTACACCCCTTCTGACTTCCAAGTCCCGTTCCTCACCTTCCTTATTTTCTTTCATTTTCCTCAATAATGCCTCCCCTTCTCCTTTTTCTTCACCTTCCCACTACACCACGAGCTTTCCCCTTCCCTACTAATACAACACAGGTACTCCCTCGTCGCTGAAATCCACGATTTTTTTTGTTTTTTGTTTTTCGGACTTCCAATCTTCGCCGTCAATCCGACGTGTGTGCGATTGTGTGTGTGTGTGTGTGTGTGTGTGTGTGTGTGTGTGTGTGTGTGTGTGTGTGTGTGTGTGTGTGTGTGTGTGTGTGTGTGTGTGTGTGTGTGTGTGTGTGTGTGTGTGTGTGTGTCTCTGTGTGTGTGTGTGTGTGTGTGTGTGTGTGTGTGTGTGTGTGTGTGTGTGTGTGTGTGTGTGTGTGTTTGTGTGTGTGTGTGTGTGTGTGTCTGTGTGTGTGTGTGTGTGTGTGTGTGTGTGTGTGTGTGTGTATGTGTGTGTGTGTGTGTGTGTGTGTGCAAGTGTGTGTACGTATATATATTATATATATATATATATACATATATATATATATATATATATACATTTATATACTTACATATATGTATGTATACATATATATATATATATATATATATATATATATATATACGTGTATATATATACATAATATGTATATATGTACATGTATATATTATATATATATATATACGTGTATATATATACATATATATATATGTATATATATATACGTGTATATATATATATACATATATATATGTATATATATATATATATATATTCATATATACATATGTACACGTACATATACCAAAGAGATTATCTGATATATATATATATACATACATATGTGTGTGTGTGTGTGTACATGTATTTTGTGCATGTATATTCATATATATATATATATATATATATATATATGTATGTATATACATATAGGTTATATACATACATACTTATATGCTCTGATTCCAATTTTAATTCCGTTTCCAAATCCAATACTGATTCCGAATTCAATTCCGATCCTGATTCCACCATTCCGATTTCTATTCCGACTCAACTTCCGATACTCATTCCGATACAGATTCCAATTCCAATCCTGACACTGATTCCGGTTAATCCATACTTAAAGGCATATCCGTGCCGGGGGGGGGGGGGGTGAGGAGGCTGGCTCTCCGTCCTATTCCGACGCAATATGTATATACATTTTTCTCAATTCCATTGATGAATTCATAATCCGTCGTACCCGCCGCTTAATCCCTTTCTCTCGCATTACATTGATAAGGGGTTAATTCCTGTCTATACAGGAAGGAAAAACCATCTTTTCTTGTTTGAATCGAATCGTATGACGGTAGTTCGACCAACTTGAAGGGTTAGTTATTATAGGCTAAACACTGTAATTAAGCATGGGTAGGATTTATTTGGCTAGATTAAATCCTCTTGTGACAATAAATATATGAATAAGAAGGTAATAATTACCTGGTTTAACCTCTTTTTTTTTTTTTTTTGACTCCTATTTTAGTCATTTGGGTCTGGGGAAAAGCGATGATCACTCATATGGCAATACCTGGAGTTGTTGCCATAAAGTAAGTTGGCTGAATAAGTTCGCCTAGCCCACGTTAACTGTTTTTTTTTTTTAAGTTCTACTCAGACTTTCTGTGACGAATATACATAGCCATATTAATGTTCGCCTCAATTAGGCATTTAGGCTACGCCCCCTTTTCTCAAATATCACTAACTATGACGTCACTCCCGATCACGCCTTCAATACAAAAACATTAAATTTCCGAATATTTTTTATTAAACATATTCATATTCATATTCATATTCATCTAATTCTTTATTTAATTAAAAGATTAATTGATTAAGAAGCTTGTAATAGAGAAATGGGTGGGGATTGCGTGCACAGTTAGACCAGCAAGCTATGATAGAAAGGCACAGACGTGGTCGGAGAAGTCCAGAGAAAGGTCTGGTGGACTCTGAGGGAAGAAACGAAATTTCTTGAAGAGGAATGAAAATTTGCCAAAGAGGTGACGAGTGGTCTTCAAGAAGGAAAGGAATATAATTTTTCAAAAATATTTTTTATTTCATATATGTATATATATGTATATGTATATATATATATATATATATGTATATATATATATATATGTATATATATATATATACAGATATATATATATATATATATATATATATATATATATATTTGGTTTCTTTATTTTTTCCTGAATCTGGTTTTTACCTGGCAATTTTTTTTCTTTATTTAGCTTTCCTGGCAAAACTGAGAAATATATTTGCACTGATTTAATGAAAACTCTCTGACGTAGAGGTTTAATCATTTCTTCTCTTTTCTTTATCATATTCCTCTTTCTTGTCTTATTTTCATCTTTATTTTCTACATCCTCTTCCTATTTTTCCTTTTGTTTCTCTTTGTCTTCACTTTTTTCGTGATCAACTTTTTCTTCTTCTTCCTCTTCTTCTTTTTCTTGATCTTCTACTTATTCTTATTCTTATTCTTGATTTTCTTATACTTCTTTTTCTTTCTTTTTTCTTCTTCTTCTTCAACTTTGTTTCTTTGTCGTGTTCCTCATTTACATCACGACGGATTTGAATAAGAAAGTAAAAAAGAAAAAATATAATGATAATGATAATGATAATAATAATAATAATAATAATAATAATAATAATAATAATAATAATAATAATAATAATAATAATAATAATAATAATAATAATAATAATAATAATAATAATAATAATAATAATAATAATAATAATAATAATAATAATAATAATAATAATAATAATGATAATAATAATAATGATAATAATAATAATAATAATGATGATGATAAGAATAATACAGCCAATTCAATAAAGAAAAATCTAGACAAAGCAAATAAGTAAACATATAAACAGAAACAAAATATATATAAAAAATCAATCCAGCCCAAAAGAGAGAAAAATAATCGAGGCAAAAAAAAAAAAAAAAAAAAAAAAATGGTTTGGGGGTCGGAACTCTTACTGATGGAAAATTTGGAAAGAGCTTATCTTTTCCGCCAGTCCTCTGGAGTCCATTTTTGAGAAAATCAATTTATAAGACATCACACAGAATACGATCTATGAAGCATTGCATCCGATATATATATATACCAATTTTAGATTTTTTTTTTTTGTTTTTTTTTTTTTTTTTTTTTTTTTTTTTTTTTTTTTTTTTTTTTTTTTTTTTTTTTTTTTTTTTTTTTTTTTTTTTTTTTTTTTAGTCTTTAGGGGTTGGGGGTTTGGGGTTAGGGAGGAGACAACACATCCTCAGGAGTAAATTGAAATCATCTGGTAAAAGGAAGGATAAAAAAAAAAGCAGGAGAACAGAAATGGGAAAGATCTGGACGAATAGTAAGAAAGAATTGGCAAAATTTATGCAAAGGATTTTGGAGTAAAGTTGGAGGGGGGCAAAAAGGGAGGGAATAGAGTGATGGAGGGAAATGGAGTTGGAGGGCTCTCGTGGAGGCGTCGAAGAGTTTAGAGAAATTCGCGTGGAGGAGTGTATGACGTCATAAAAGATGGAGGTGGAGAGGAATGGAGGTAAAATGCAGGAGAAGGTCTCAAAGGAGAAGAATTTTTCTATTTGCAATTTTGCTTTTCAATTTCATATATTTTCTACTTTCACAAAAAGGATCGATGGTACTACAGTGAATATGAATAAAATCACCTGCCGGCAACTAGAATAAAAGGAAAAGTGACACACGGAACGGAATGGGTTAATTGAGATTA